>NW_025064889.1:0-144911 GCF_019112545.1 Guyanagaster necrorhizus | reverse complement strand
GTTACGAGGTTGTGGCTAACCAAGATCTTGACGGACGCCCGATCCTGGAACGCACGCATGTCCATTCCCCATTCGACAGCTGGTATAAACTTGATCGTGATGGTTTGAAGAAGGAGAAGGCCTTTTTTTTTACGGGACATGACTCATTCTCTCCTGTGGTAAACAGTGGCTTCACTGACTTTCAGCCCTGGATAAATTGCATTCGCCAGCAGTTCCTGCAGGGGTTCGATGGGAAGAACCATCATAAGGTGTACAAGGACCGTGGACCCACGGGGTCCTTTGATGACGAAACTCTGCAGGCCTGTGTTTCTTACTCAGCCATCGTCGAGATCTGTAATGAATTCGCTGGTTCGGCTCTCATAGTACATAATGACCAGCTCAAAGAGGGTGCCTAGTACTAGATTGTAGTCCTCACACTTTCTTGTAGCCTTTATATTTTTCGTTGTCAAATAAATGTGCTCTCTTCTGAATTCGATCACTGGCAAGCTAGCTGAATTTCATTAGAAAATCAGATGGTCTAAAGAAGTGTTCCCTCCATGTACTACTATGAATCATTTTTCTCATAGTTGAACTCGATAAACATCCTGAACCAATCAGCGCCGTTAAGCTTCGGGCACGGCACGCTTCTAAAAGCTGTTCAAGCAACGGAATCACCGTCGTCCGTTCTAAGTTTGTATCACCCTGTCCTTAACGTGACCGCCAAAAGTTCAAGATATTACCACCATCATTCAAAATACATACGTCTGGTTCCCTGAGATATCTTGGAGGATTATCAAAAGCACCACTCATCCTGGGAGTGTCTACTTGACGGATATATCAAGGACTGGTAATCGCTGAGAAAATATGCCCATCCTGTGATCCATTCAAGGTGGATGCAAAGAAAAAGGTACCGGAACTAGCCGACACACTTGACTTGTTACTCTCATGTCGACTCGATCCTTGCCTCCTCCATGGGACAGCAATCTTTTTGTTGCAAAATATTTTTAGGTGGTACTAGATACCGGGGTGGTGTTTACCATCGCTCACTCCAGCCAAGTTGGAAGATCGTTCACATTAGGAAAGGCAAGTGCTGATTGTGCTTTTCTACTCTATTTCATTCTAAATCTAATTGCTGGTCAACAGACCTAGGCATTAGCAAAGGGATAGTCAGTATATCCCTCTGGGTGGTAGTCTGGGATGTAGAATGTCTCTCTATTGTACGGGCTGAGAGGTACGTCTTTCTGCAGTCTAAGTACCAGTCATGAATTTCAGGACAGACCGCAGTCGTGGATGCTCACATTCGAAACGAAATGCCTTCCAAATGCAATCAAGTCTCCCGTCTTGTCGGCAGCCTCCATGGCAGTCTGCCTATTGTACCCGCCCGCAGCGATGAGCGTCTTGGGTGCCCATATGTTCCGAATAAAGTCGTTCTCTTCGTCGGGGCCGACCGTCTCGCGATCGAAATTGCCAAAAATGCGGGGCTCCATGATGTGGAGGTAGGCAAGGTCGGGATGTTGGGACTTTGTCTGCGAGACGAGGTGCGCAAACGTCGGCTTTGACTCCTTCATGTTCATGTCTGACACCTATTCAGCTTTTCGCCTACTTGAATGAAAAAAAAAGCCATACCTTGGTAGCCACTCCATGGAGTGATCCTATATGCGGTCCGCTCTGCACCCACCGCCTTCACGACCGCGTCGATGACCTCCAGCGGGAACTTTACCCTGTTTTCGATACTCCCTCCGTACTCGTCCGTCCGAGTATTTGGCCCGTCGCGAGTAAACTGATCCAAGAGGTGTCCTTGCGCTCCGTTGATCTCGACGCCGTCAAAGCCAGCTTTCACAGCGTTCAACGCTGCCTGCGCATATAGCCCAGAGTATTCTTTGATCTCAGGCACTGTGAGCGGTCGTGGTGCGCGAGAACGACCCGTCAACGGGACGTCCGAAACAGAAACATATGGGAACCCTTCCCTGTCGAGGGTTTCAGGAAACCCTGATCGCCCTAGGGCCCACAGTTGGCAATATATGAAGCATCCTTTTTCGTGGACAGCATCCGTGATCTGATTAAATTTAAGTAATGGGAATAGAAGAGGCGAAACATGGATACGCGCCTGTTTCCATACTTCTATTTGCTCGTCACTCCATATACCGGGAGCATAGTCCCTCCCCCCAGCCTTAGCCGCAATGATCGTCGCTTCAGAGATGAGGAAGGTTCCTGGCGTGTGTGCTCGTTGAGCATAATAGTCCTTCGCGATTGGGAGGTGCGGCACGTTCGCCTGCGACGCTCTCATGCGCGTCATGGGTGCGAGGACGACCCTGTTTTGAAAGATCATTGTCCCGACCTTGGTCGGCTGGAATAGCTTAGAGGACATGGTGCAGGTCGATGGTAATTGAACGCGTTGGAGGACAGTCCTTTATGTGATGGTCGGTCATCCCCATATCCGAAAACCAACACATCTCTGATTGTTTATCTCAGTGCGCGATATCAATTTGCATGCTATTTACCCGAATATCCGTCTTCTATAAATAAAAGGCCTACCTACAGACCAAGTTGCGACGTGTCAGAATGGCAGTCGTCCTTACGCTGACAGAAATATTCCAAAGGATCAGTCATCACTAAATCCAAGGACCTATCAGTCGCTGTGACTCGGCGTGTGTGGGAACCGTGTGTTGATTCAATTTATTGCACATCTGTAAATATCTGGTCGCGCCTTGCATCTGACCACAATAGGCATTACGATTGTTTCATAGTGCAGTTTCCTGTTTTCCTTACCGTGCAGTGGAATGATGAGGATGAGGATCACAATTTCATTTGTCACAAGCTAAAATTGAACCAAATCACATCGTGTCTGCGGTTCGCAACGAACATACAATCAATATGCATGCCTATTTAGAGCCCAATGAAATCATCGTCTTTGCACTGCTCTACCTAACTTAGCCTCAATCGAGTGACTGGCTAGATACCAATGTGAATATACGCAATCCACTTGCGAATACCCAATTCCCTCGTCTCCACCCACATTCTCCTCCTCAGCTCCAAGATGCTGTCCTTTAGACTGTATGCAACATCTGTCCAGCCTCTGGACCTGGCACTCCTGTAGAATTCCCGACAAACGTCGGCAGCGAAATCGTCGTAAATGGGGTACATAGTCCCAACCACGCTTCGGAAACCACAAATCTCCATCGCTGAAGCAAGATTGACAACTTCACCGGACGTCGGATCCTGTGGACTTGCCGTATTACAAGCGGAATAAAACGCAAACTCTCCTTTAAACGAACGAGAACGCATGATCGCTGGTAGAGTGAGACTCTGCCCATTGAGGATGAAACATGATTGAAAAGGTCTTTCTGGATCAAAGGTGCCGTGACAACCGAATTGGACCCACGGATGTGAGGGCAGGTTCGCCAGCACAGCGTCAAGCGTCGCTTGCTCCCTGAAGAGGCAGGTGGCTCGGTCTCCAAACTCTTTCGCGATCATCTCTTTTTCGCTTTTCACGTGGGGCAGTCCTTCGACTGCTGGATTTCCTTCGCCGTCATCAGCAATGAACAAAATTTTGGGAGGCTCATCACGCCGTGCTAGGGTGCGCGACGCCTTTGCCATCGATAGCGTGCCAAGGGTCGAGATGTAGGAGACCGTGTATAAAGACGAGAGATCTGAAGGGTCGAATCCCTTGCTTTTATAAGGGTCAGCGGCGTGCAAGGGGAAGAGGCGCGCCAGACCAGTGGGTAATAACCATAATCGCGACCCAATTTGAACGCCCAGCTCGTTCAACTCCTTAGTAACAGGTTCGACGGCTTTCCTCCACAGCGCCTTCAAGACTTTCTGAAGCTTCCTGTCTGATTCGACTGTGTCGTCGAGTTTCACAAAGCTCTCAAGTGCACTAGCAAGCGATACGAAATACTGATACTCTTTCTCTCCTCCCAGCGAGACTCGGACGGGTGACTCTCGCACGCCGACAATGATGAGAGCGTCGCACCCATATTTACTGAAATTGAATATGACGATGGCCCCGCCGTTTGCTGCCTGTTTGAGATCGGCATAAGAGGGTAAAGGATCGATGCGTGATGTGGCAGGAACGTCTTCGCTCAGAAGCTGCGCAGACGCCTCTTCCCTTTCCTGCATAACATTACTGTGACTCTGAAGAAAATCTTCCCATACCAGCGGAGTCTTCAAGTCCATGGTCTCGCCAGGAACAAACGCCGAGGTCCACTTCCAGCCACTAGACAAGAACAGCCCGTGAATGTTGCGGTCTAGTTGCTTGCAGACAGCCTCAAAACGAATCACAGCCTCCGAGTCCACGTTTTCCAGATTATGAACCTTTTCTTCGACGTGCCGCAATGCATGGATGTGGGAAAGGGTAATATGCCTTCCGTATTCAAGGAATTCGACGGCCCGGGCGAGGTTCGAAGCGCTGGATCCCAATCCCATCATAGCGGCGGCGACATCAGCGGGAGATATAGGTTTAAGGATCCCAGCTATGGCGTATTTGATCTCGATTGCTGGGTTAAGGTTTATGCAGCCACGAAGAATGCGCAATAATACAGGATAGGCCAAAGCCACGGAACGATGCTTCATCTCCAAAGCCTGCGAAACCCAAATGGAAGCAATCGAGAGCTGGTCCATGATGTCACAGGTGGATGCAGACATGCTGGACGCCCGCTCGAACGATTCAAAGGCTTGGTTGATTTGTCCCTTGACCGTCACATCTTCATCTACACTGCTCTTCAGCTTCAAGACCCGCAAACGCATCATGGCTACTTCGCATATATCGAGAGGAAAAGAAGGGTATTGCCCATGGCTGAATTCCTGCGTGGTCTTCATGGCAGCTTCGCTGTACTGTAGGGAATCGACAAGGTGTTTGTGATCCTTTGTCTCGCTGTACCGCCACGTTGCGAGAGACGCTCTGTGTTTCAGCGCGGTCACCACTACCGCAGTGTCACCTCTCTCAAGCTCCTGCAAATTTGTATCGAGTTTCTGCAAGTGGGACTCCTGAAACAGGGAAAGGGTTTTCAGAATTTCAAGTAAGCACCAATTGTAAATGAGTAGAGACGACGGGCGATGTGCGTGTGGGAAGGGACGGTGCTTCAAAGCCTTCTCTATCCACATGATGGCTTTAGCAAGATCAGCGTCACCTTGGTGTGATCCCGACTTTGGCGAGAAGAAATAGGAAAAGGCATGTCCAAGCGCAAGGTTGTGGGCGATCAAGGGAAATGAAATGTGGCCTTCGTTACAAAAGCTGGCTTTTTCGAAGCAATCAACTGCCCCCGCAAGACTCGGCGGGCTCAGAGTCCTGAAGAAATATCTGAGTTTAGCGTGTCCGAGAGCTTGCAGAGAACGTGAAGTGTCAGAATTCTCCTGTTCGCACAATTGAAGCGTTTCCTGAAGATACGAAATCGCCTTCTTTAAGTATGCGATATCGCGCTCCAAGGAAATGTCGTATCGGTGGATGAGCAGATTCCCTCCATTGATAAGACAGATGGCACGAGTGCTGTTCAAGGTGGGATCATCTGAAGATAGAAGAGAGAGCGCTTGTTCATTCTTGTCGATAGCAGATTGCAGGTCCTCAAAGTTATGGGATGATTCGTATCTGCTTGCGAGTGCGCGGGCAGAGCATGTCAGGAACATCGCCATACGACCTGGGGCCGTACTCCCAATAGCGATAGCAAGATCGAAGTGCCCAATGGCAAGTTCGATATCGTCGCCGCTGATAGTAAGGCTCCGTCGATAATATCCGTTTCCTACATTGTGATGGATGACAGCTATATCCGGAACTGCTGGAGAACACCGCTCTACAGCATAAATTGCAGATTCGCCGAAATCGACAAGGCGATCTAGATCGGTACTGCGGTGGGAGTCAGATGCCTCTGAATGTCTGTACAGTGCCATAGTGTAGAGAGAGGCGAAGGACAAGTACAAAGGCGCCAAACCCCTTGTCAAACGTGCTGTGACCTGATTGTCGACGGCATCACAGTTTTCTATAAAGTTGGACCATTGGGATTCGTCCAACGTGGCATGCTTCAGGTCCCTAAGCGCTCCTTGAGCTACAGCAATGCCATAAATAAGAACATCAATATGAGCATCGTCGTCGACGAGTTCTTGTGAAGTGCTCGATGGGCCTGGGAGATTAAAAGAAGAGCTCCTCGACGCTGGCGAGTTTTCGCTGCTTTGTGATCTCTGAAGGAACATGAAAATCAGATTGTGGACGTGAATGATGTGACTGACCGTGAGGGGTACTTCTTGGACAGTATCGGGCGTATCAGTTCGATGAGGGGATTCTAATGTGAACTCCTCGTTCTCATCCCCCTCGTTTTCTTCTTCGTCCCCTTCTTCGTCCTCCATCAAAGCAAACTGTATATATGATAAGCGCGGTACTCAGTAACTGAGATTTGTCACCCACCCGAATAGATATTGCTTGCTCATCCGATATCGACATTAAACCGCTAAAGAGATTGGTTACTGCCGGCACATTCAGAACCCTGTTCGCCTGGATATGAAGTGTGAGATAATGGAGGACTACACGCGCATCGATAAACCAACATTTTGTTGCGTTTCGTCCCACTCATCCTCTGTCTATCAGGAAAACCGTGTTAGAAGCCGAGGTTTGACACAGAATAGCCAACTTACCATTCCTTGCGCGAGCAATTCTTGGCGAAGGCTCTCAGGATATTGTATATTCCACTGGAAGGGCCGTCCCGATGATCAAGTGTGTACAGACGCTTGCAGACGATTTACCTGAAACGTTGGCTGTTATATCATTGTCAGCGTCAACGGCCCTTACAAGGAAAGGGACTCTGCTCACCATGCCATCCTCACGAGTAGTCAATATTTCGTTAACGAAAGCAGCATTCTCTGTATGATCCTAATGTATATGGCTTTAGTTATCGCGAGCTTGCTGTCGACCGTGCACATCGTACCATGGTCGGAGTAAGAGAAATAGTTGCAGTTGAAACAATCCGCTGTATGTAAAACGCTCCGCGATGGCGATAACCGCTGCAATAGAACAAGCGCCCATCATCCCAAAAAAATTCTCTTCGTGTTGTGGTGGTGGTAGCGATCCGTGTTTGGTAACTTTGAGGCAGCAAAGCCAGTGTTACGAGTCACGGCCCGATACTTTTACCTGACGTTTTTCCCTCTTTCCCCGGTCTCCCCGGTTTAGCCCGTATTTGTTATTCCTACCATATATATATATAAGCCAGTACACGTATTGTAGCTGGAGGTTTTCGCAATCGACCAAGCCTTTATGCCTGTCAGCGACTGCGCGAGCCTTTCGTGAGAGAAGTGACTTTCGCCACCCTCTCAGCCAGGACCGGCAACTAATTTTAGACACCGGCATTCGGCTTCAACAACACTTCCTCAGTGAAAGAACATCACGATTATCATGTAGTACCGGTATCTACCGCACCATCTTTCTATTCCAGCTGCTGGCGATGAAATGGATTCCTGGTAACTCTCGCACTGAGCAAAGAAAGTGCATCGATCTCTTTTGGAAGATCAACCACGAATATCTGAATCCTAATGGTCTATCTATTACGGCCAGTGGCCTCGTTGCATGCAAATTCAGTGCCCTCTGATGCTGTATCTAGATAGGTGACTTTGGAACCCTTGACAAGAAAACCGGGAGTTTTCAACGCGAGGGGAACATATTCGAGCACCCCGATTCGAGGGACATTATGGCGGCCCACGACTGGAATGATCCTCGAAATACTACCACCATCGAACACATTTTCAAGCAAACCAAAAATGTCAGGCGAATTGACCTTCCCTTTGGGGTCGGAGCGTAGGTTCTTGCTCGATTCTTCTATCGTGTTCGAACTGAGAGCCTGTGACAGAGGATTAACTGGAATGGTAGACGGAAATGTGACTGCCAAATTTCAGCTTGATACGGAGCGCGGTGTTCTGCTGTACATGCACGGCGTCAAGTATTCTATTCTTCCCATCGTCGAGACGTGGGTGCGAAAGCTCGAAGAAATAGGCCTCTTCACGGCCAAGGGCATCGTCACGGAAACATATACTTGCAGCCATTATGACTTGCTCATGAACAACAAAGGTGAGCTCTGTGCACTGCATGATCATATTCCTAATGCCCTCCTATAGGGAAGCGGGATGTGGGTGTGACTGTCACCGCGAGTATTCCGATTCCCGTAGCACCAGCTATTAGTCCATCAGTAAATACTGGATTCAGCATATCAGGTGACAGTGTGTCTGGCTTGAGGTGGCAGGGAACAAAGAATGCGGAGTCCGACAGCTTCGTTCCTATGTACCGTTTGAAGGCCTTACGAGGTGGTTCAGTCGAACGGGGAGCACCGGCGGACAAAATCTTGGTTAAAGAGTGCGTGATTCTACTGTGAAGACTCGGACTTTCGACTTAACTATATTTCTTTTCCCAGCTTTCCTCGGCCATGGACAGAAATCGATGACGAAGGGCGAGATATAGTACGTTTCTCCATGAAGCTTGACGTTCTTATGATTTTGAGGCTTCCTGGCAGTTTGACTCCGACTCTGACGCCGATTCGGACTCGTAAGCATGAAGTAAAAGTTGTTGTATGGAATGATATCTTTGCTACATATCTTTCTACGTGAAACAAATAACCCATATGGTCCATGGTCGGTCTTGCGCTGCATGGCGCGAATGAAATACCGAGCAGACCTTCCGACAGAATATATTTCGAAAACGTTATGTAAATGAGGACGTATCCATCATCATGATCACGGGAAACTGAAACTGGTCTAATAGACCAATCTCAAGGCAATCGAGAATCTGTTCCCATGAACTACACCCTGTCTGGACTAGCGGCCATCAATAATTCATTCAGACGAGGCTAACATCGGTGGTGGAGACTAATTTCGAAGCATGCGATGGCAACATGCCTTCTAAAATTCAGCTCTGGAACAACTCTAAAAAGAAATCAATGTTCTTTCAGATCTCAGTTCTGCAAGTATGCTCTTTACGTATCTACTTCTTTTTTCAACCCGTGAATGTTTTCATTCCTAGGAGTGCCTCGTACCGGCCCAAGATGACAATGACGAAGATTCTGTGATTAGAATGTTTGCTTTGAATTCATTTGACACGTCGTACACCGATAATTGTTCCCTCAAACAGGAGTGAAGAAAGCTTGCAACAGTACACGGGAATCCTCATTTTGCTCTTATCACGAGGCCACAACCCGACATGGAGTGGATTCCCTGCTACATCAGTGGCGGGCCAGAAGCACAACTTGACAAAAAGAGTAGGATGTGTTACATGACATTGACATACACCTAGTCTCCAACAAGTTCTCATGGGCTCTGCGGCAATTCTTCGACAGTGCCTATATCTTAGACTTTTATCTTTGTACTCTGGTTACCAAAGTCTCGATAGTCTCTCTTTCTAAATTGACTTTCTAAGCGGCCTGTCTGAGGATATATGCGCCATTGGCGTATTATCTAAGACTGTCTACAGCAGAAGCTTCACAAAGGGGCCATCACAGCGGCCGGGAGGGACGTCGTCTCTCATCGTCTGAATGTAAACGCCAATCTGGTAGCGGCCATGACACCAATGATCACTATCAGTGAAAGCACGGAGGCATTCAGCTAGAAATACATATTATTCCTAGCCCTAGCTTTACGACAAAAATGCATACAAATATGATACACAGGGACCTAGCTACCAAATTTAAGAAAACGGACCATGAATCAACGCGTCCCACGCGCTCTTAGACTGCAACGTCTCGATAAACTTAGCCTTGTTTGGAGTACCCGTTCCAGGTGCCGGAGCATGTATAGCTGGCGAACCGGTACTTACAGGACTTGGTGGTGCAACTGGGGAATCTGGGCCGGGGCTACTGCGGGGCGACGGCTGAGATGACGAAGGGTACTCAGTCGCCGAGTCCTAAGTAGATAGCACTGTTAAACTTTAGCCAATAGCAGTGTGCGATACCCACCGATTGGCACAAACGCGAAGGCGTATGGGAGTGGGAGATAAGGTGCCCTTGCGGGGAAAGGAGATAGTTGCTCGTCGATTCGGATTGTGCTGGAGTCGAGTGAGGCGGTGGTGGCGGGTATGGCGAATGTGGCGGATGGGTCGTGTAGTACATATGTGCAGGGCTCGCTGTGCCAGACGTCGAGCGCGAGTTCGACCGGCGTTTCTACCATTAACTAACGTGAGAAAACGGTAATTGGGCGAAAGAAAAAGAAAGGCGCACAGGCGAGAGAATGCTTCCCAGAGCAAGTCTCAGTGCCTCTCTGTGCTGCATGTGAATGATTTTATTCGCCTGCTCGTTCTCGTGCTGGAAGCTATGGGCGTCGAGGCCCTCTGGCCCTCTCGGCAACGTATCAGAAGATCGAGCCTGGACCTGGGTGGGCTTGGCCGCGGAGGAAACAGGTAAACCAGTCAGTGTCGGGGGTGTCGTAAGTGAGCTCCAAGGTAGACTCACCATCGTCAAGAACGATGGGAACGAGGGGCGACAACGACGATAAAGATGACAATGAAGGCGACTGCCAGGAAGTGGCAGTGGTGGCAGTGGTGGTTGAAACCAGAAGGAAAGGTGCATCTGCATCGTCGTATACTTACTGAATCACCGGCAGCCGCTGCCGAGACACATGATCGAACCCCGCATATTACCAAATTGCCTCGATCAGCCAATCGCGGAAAAATGCGGGGGGAAATGAAATTATAAAATGTATAGCGAGAGAGTTCCAAAGGTAATAAAATATGGTAACAAGCATGGAAGAAAGTGAAAAGAGACGGAGACGTAGCACAAGGTCAACAAGCAAGCAAGCAAACATTTAACGGCATTGATCCGTCCAAACAAGAAGCCATGCTGCTGATGGCGACTTCGTTCAACCGATACCGACCATCACCCGTGAATTGGCAGGAGCAACTGGTCCCGGACCCGTTCTCAACCAACGTGGAACTGGATGAGAACGTTTCTGCACATCCGATCGGTTGATAGTGCCCGTTGAATATCAAACGAAGGAGATGCGAAAGTTTCGGTATAGGTGTGCCAGGGATCGAAGGTCCCCAGAACGAGGTTCCTTAACTGAAATAACTGGGCGGCAGGAATAGAAGAAACACTTCCATGTCTACCCCTTGCATTCCACAAGCTCTCTGGTAACAACAGTGGTAAATTTGAATCATGAATCTGTCATGGGCTTGATATTGCTGCTGTGTAAATGCCACCGTATTCCCAGCCTACCGATAATCGCTGGTAAACGGGATACACCTATGTGGAAAGTCATTCAGAGAAGGAACACACCTCAGCGAAAATGCAGATACGAATCGGAGAGATGCATATAAGAATATATTGGTTTGCCGTTTTCTGATATTTTCTTCTCGGTACATATCATTAACTGAAACGTTGATGCTCTGGAATCAGATCACGAGGCCATGAAGCAGCTCGACAAGTTGAGACATCTATCATCTTTTCGTCAGCAGTCCTTCGCGGGTAAGGGCAGGTTTTCTCACCACGACCCCTCGGGTTCACGTATGATGCACACATGGTTCCATCCTCACCCGCCTTACCTAAGTCCGATTTGGCACTTCATCGTTCGGCAAGCTCTCATGGCCTTGTTAAGGATATTCCGGGTGAAAATTTGACCGTCCAGGGAGGGTGACGATATTAACGCGAAATCGAGGAATAGCATCAGAAATTGAGAGCCACTCAAATGATTCTATAGGACATTTCAAGTTCAAGAAAAAAAATGGCGACCTGGACCGTTTTAAGCGGCGCCCATATTTGGCCTTCGGCTATCGCCGACATCCGGATCGCCACCCGTCTACCCGTTTCCCTTCTCTCATGACAAGCCATTCCGAAAAGTCTCTGTTAACACCTGCACAAGCGTTCTCTTTACCCACGAATAATATACGCTCTTCTCAAGGCTCAAAGAACCTTTTCCCGCTAAATTCCCAAGTATTCCCTAGCATATGCCCTGGCCGTACTCAAGCGAAGTGAGTAGCCAATTTGAAGGTAGGTTACATCTTGGGCAAACGTGATATGGGGGCTAACTACGAAATACACCAGATTATATGCTGCGAAATCCCCTCGGAAATGAACAAACACCTAAGTAGATCTATATGAGAACCCAAACGGCAATTAACTGTCAGTGCCATGAAAAGTTCGAAACCTCACACAGCCCCTCCGACCCGCCATGCCATCAAAAGTCGTGTATGTTAAAACGACCGACCGGCTTGCTTACGCAACTCAATCCTCGCAATGCAGGAAGGTAAAGGTGTGGGCTTGCGACACTAATAGTCCCGGAGGTGCCTCCAGTACTAAGTCGCCGAAAAATCAACGTGAATCCCAGCCTTTATTGATCGTAATGTACTTTCTCTCATTAACAATGTTTTTTTCTACCAGTTTCTGCCTAGTTCACTTGAGCCCGACCTCCATTCTTTGTTCAATGAGTGAACGTCGTCACGGCTCCCGCTCTTCGACGCGGAAAAACTTGGCAAGACCAGGGTTTGAGCGGTCATTACGATCAGATGGAGAAAATCATCGCTGCGCTCCCGCCTGCTCGCATATTCGAGCTCGTTTCTGTCCCCATATTATGATTTAAAGAAAATTCCCGCTCATTCCTGGAGGTGGATTTGCAATTGTCCGCCTTCTCATTGGCTAGAAACCTGATTGACCATCACTAACAAGTTTCAGCCCCCATGCGGTATGTCTTCACCCTGCTTACGATGGAGAATTCTTCGCACTGAGCCTGTCTGGCCAAGATTTTTCAAGGCCGAAAGCACGCACTGGAATGTTCTTTGTTGTTTTCTCGCAGCAAGCTCCGTTGGCTTATTTAAACGCGTAAATTCCTCTCAATAGTTTTCTCATCCCGTCGTCCTCCCCCTCGCGAACATGAAGGTCACCATTCTCACTGTCCTCGCTTCTGCCTTGCTCTCCGTCGCTCACGCGCCTCAGAAGCGTTCCGAGGAGGAGTTGGCTAGCCGCGACCTCGCTTCGGCCAAGTGTGCACGCCATGTCGGCGAGATGCAACGGCGACGGATCGAAAAACGCGCCGAGGCTTTGACCAAACGGAGCGGTTCGTACTCATCCGTCACGATCACGACTGAATCTCCCTACTACCCTACCATTCAAAATGATACTTGCATCCTCACCCCGGAGGTAACTACTGGTCCATACATTTGGACTAAATCCCAGACCTTGCGTCAGGATATGACCGAGGGCCAGGCTGGCATTCCCTTGATCTTGGTTCGTCCGACAGTCGAGATCTTACGCGTACCGCTGGCTAATCTGTGCTTAGGATGTTGGCGTCATCGACATCAATACCTGCGAGCCTATGCGCAATGTGCTCGTCGATCTTTGGCACTGTAACGCTAC
Organism: Guyanagaster necrorhizus; assembly: GCF_019112545.1. Classification (NCBI taxonomy): domain Eukaryota; kingdom Fungi; phylum Basidiomycota; class Agaricomycetes; order Agaricales; family Physalacriaceae; genus Guyanagaster; species Guyanagaster necrorhizus. Next base: position 131,628 of record NW_025064889.1, on the reverse strand, counting down.
CGGATCGTATTCCTCCTTCATCGGACGTGACCCCAACACACCCTTCGAACAGCTGTTACAGGAGCTTAACGTTACCATTGATGATAATTTCGATATTCACACTGATAATACCACCTTTCTCCGAGGGATGTGGCCCACCGATGCCAATGGTGTGATGGAGATGAAGACGATTGTCCCTGGATTCTATGTCGACAGAACTGTGCATATACGTACGCCTCCTTTTCCTTCCTTACTACCGCCTCATGTAAGTTGATAATTCTATTTTCTCCAGACGCTCAAGTATATAAATTTTGTTTTTCCAATATAGAAATGCAGTCTAACGATGCGCCTTCCTCTCTTCTAGGTACACCAGAATTGGGTCCTTAAGCCCAACGGGACCGTCTTGACTGGTACTACAGCTAACACGGGTCAATTCTTCATTGCAGATGATATCACGGAGTATTTGATGTCGTACGAGCCATATGTGTCGCACACAGAGATCGAGAGGACCACCAACGCCATCGATTCCATCTACTCCCAGGAGACTGTCAATGGGTGGTCTCCCGAGTTGGCGGTCATCCCTATGGATGGAGAGGATTACGCAAACGGTATCATTGGGTACATCACTATGGGTGTCGACTCAACTTGGTGGAATGTCTCTTCTTTCTAGATGTGGCACGGGATTTAGCATCGATCCACCTTTTTACGGGTTGACATTGAGGCTACGAGTACAGAGCAGTAATGAGAATAAACTGGCATAAGCAACGCTATTATTCCTTCGTAGCTCGGTCGGAGCAGCCCTTCATGTTCTTCGCGTCGACTGTCTCTTTCTAAGGCGGATCAACCTCAGATTCCATTTAGTGAAAATAAATCCTCACCTTCAAATTCTCGTCATCAAAGTCTTCAACTGCCTCTCATTGTTTGAAAAGCTCGAGACTCTTGATAGTATTGCTTCGCTTTGGCCCATTATTTCTGAGAACGGTAGAGGTCCCCGAACCATTAGCGTGTAAAATTCCCTTGTCGTTTCTTTGATGATGCTTCCCATCTCCCCTAGAATGGAAGGTGCAGACTCATAACTTTACTTCTGACCGAGGAGAATCTTTTCTGCTTCGGTGAATTCTCCTGCCTTGATGTGTCCGTGGACCTTCTGAATTATCGTCTCCCCACCTGAGGGAGACCTGAGGAGAAGCTGCCGAAAAAAGTAAACATAGAAGTCAGTGTTTGAGAGAGGAATGCAAATATAGGAGGACTGGGTCTAAAGGGAGACATGGATGAGTTTCAGGGGCCCAAGGATAAAGAATCAAAGATTAAGTACGAATTCAAAATACCTCACCTGTTTACGCTGGAGAACCCGGTAGAGATCCGGAGATAATCGTCCTGGATCCTGATAGTTCATTATTTAGTCATTACTTGGTCATAGTAAGCATTCAATGGCACTCCAAGGCGTTCTGCAGGGTCGCCAGGTTTGTATTCGCGTCTTGTTTCAACTACAAAGAAATCGCACCTCAGTGGTCCTCGTGACTTCTCAGCGTGAAATATCGGCATCTGGTTCGCTCAAAACTCGAATAACTGCGGATAAAACCTATATATTTTACTTTATATGTATATGGCCGCAATACATAGTATTATCCGGGTGCTTGACTAGAAGTCCTGTGGTCATAATAGTCTTAAGCCTCTTTGCCTTCAGAAACAATATCTAGAGTAGCAATTTTCTCCGACCCCTCCGCGAAATATTTCTCGTATGTTTTCGGAAGGCAAGTGAAGAACCAACGTTCCACGGCTACTTTTTCCCGCGCATTCCAAAACTTCGGATTCACAATACTGATAGTCAGATACTTCAGCGACAGGTTCCTGCCGCAGAGAGCGCCATCAAGATTGCGCCAATCATGCATTGACACGTCTGGGAGTTCATTGACGTTGACGCGGTCAGTGTAATTAAAGGTGATCATCAAATGCAACTCCTTGAGTGGAGAGCGGAAACGAGCGACCCTCAAAGACTTGGCCCACCACTGGAACTCGGGTACGGGGTTCCAGTCCTCACAGACACCGACGCGCAATTCGACAGCTTCGAAAGTATCAAATCTCAGTGGAGGAAATTCACTGCTGTCTGGAAGAAAGGGATGAGCATCATGGACCCTTGTGTACCGAACGGCTTACCTTGTTCGGTGAAAAAATCCATGTCGGGGTCACCGAGATGTATCCTTTGCGCGGATTTCACGGCATTGCAGTCTAGAAACCGCTGGAAACGGTATACATGTTTACCGAGGGCGTACTCGCTACTGAAACTAACATTAACCAAGGAATTCTGGAGGATGATAGGATACCGCGAGGTCGCGATCAAGTCCATAACCACCGCATCGGATGTTGTGATTATGTCCAACCGTAGGTCCTGTACAGGGCGTTTCAAAGCCGACCGCGGCTGAGGAAGACCGCATATGGGGGAAGAAAAGTCTATCCCATCTTCACCATCCGGTGAAGATTCGTATTCTACAATGATGAGCTGCGCAAGTCTGAGATAGGTCAAACGAGGAGAGCTGAGGAAGATGGAGAATTCGTGGAATGTCAGCTGAACGTCCCTGATCTCGAGACTGGTGATACTTCCCATTGACGGGGCAGCGAACACGTCGATGAAGGGTTTTCCCTCCACATTGCAACCTGTCAATGATAACGTGCGGAGATTCTGCATATGGGAGATGATTGTACCGAGGAGGGGTGAGTCAAGCAGTGTGCTTCGACCAAAATCGCTGAAAATGTTTAACGTTTTGGGAATCTCTGCCAGCAAGGTAGGATTTGCAGCATAACTCTGGCTCAACCGAGCGATCGTATCCGTCTCTTCGATACTGAGGTCGATTGTTTCGTAGATATGTTTCCTGGCATGTGGTAGCATAACATGGGATACTTGGGCGATGGCGCAGAGGATAGAATAGGCATTGTGCTTCTCTGCGACGGCATCGACAATTTTGTAGAGAATCTCTGCTGGGAAACTCAGATTGTCGCCGTTCATATATGCAACGAGCTGAGAAGGACGGGGGTGAAGAGCCATCATCAAGAAAAGGCTTCTCTTATAGAGACCGCAAAGGACAGAACAACCATTGTTCACCACATTAGGACCAACGACAAGGATCCGATTACCTTGGTCACACGAAGGGGACGCCTAAAGTAACCAAGCGCCTTTGTATTCCTTTCGGGATCCATACGAAGCTGCAGCCTAGATCGTAAGGGGTAGAGACCAATCAACCAAAGAAAACTGGACGAAGCCGGGAAGGAGATAAGGCGCTGGCCTTGGGCTAGGTAGACAATAAGGTCACATTTGCATGACTATCATGTGATGCTTGCGTGATAGTGACACTGACACAAGATCTGCTGCTTGCTCGAGGAATAGGACATGACTGGCTACGACGAGGGCCTTAAAACCGCCCTCAATCTGATTGTGACATGTGAAACGGCTATGTAGTAATACAAGAGAGAGGTGGGAGGGTGACAGAAAACTCACTAGCGACTTGTACACATGATGGTGCAGTAATATTACATGGGATTTGGTTAGATGTGGTGAGGCCAGAAACTGTTTGAATGAGCCTTTGTATGAGAAAAGAGGCAGAGCCTCAATGCCTAGGATTAGCAGTTAGGGTTGAATGATCTCACCTGGGGATGCAGGATGAAGATGAAAATAAAGATGATCCACCGACGCCGATGTCTCTCATGAATCAGCCTCGGCCGAAGATCAGCGCTGGGACAGAGATGGCACCGGCGGCCCATCTTCGTGGACGAAGCGGAGCTCCGTATCGACAGAAATTGTGGGTGTCTCGAGATTCGCCCAGAGGTCTACGAAAACGCTCCTTACCCTTGGAATCCGCCTTTCCCATGTCCTCGCCACGCAAGCTTTCAATTTTCTTCCGGTTCGTAAGTCTTACGCGCAGATTATTAGATATGTTCAGTGCTCACCGTCACTCAGAACCCATGGCCCCTCATACACTATATTGTATCTCTTGTCTTTGCCTCTCTACAAGATCTCGGGTTTGATCCGACCGTCAGACGCGTTGCCGTACCTGTGCAAGAACCTTCCGGGGATAATACCCAATATGCGATCCAGTACGATTACCTCGTCGGCGGGCAAGGTCTATCGACGATCCAGAGGATAAGTATTATGCTCTGAAGGACGTCTGGATACCCTATGACGCCATGACCGAGGGCGAAATTCAACAATCACTTTTCGAAAATATCCAGGACACACAAACAGACAAGGAGGACTTCAAACAGTACTTTATCGAGATTGGACACGGTCGATAATACCAGCTCTTTCATGAGGAAGCCACTTCCTGGCCATTTCCGAACGTTCTTATTCAGCCCCGGTGCATCTCCAGATCCTTCTGATGAAGAGGTAACGGGCTCCACTATTGCGACACCGGAGGGTCTGCCTAATGGAAGACCTGCAAAGGCAGGAGCGGGTCCAGGGTGTCTATATGATGACAAGAAACACTGTCGGATCGTGTGCAAGGAAGTAGGCACCCTGGCATCGTACTACGGGCACTGGTAGTGACACAAGAGGTACGGCCCTGTCCCTGGTTGCCTTTGATGCCGCATTTATACTCAAGGACCCCGCCAAGGCTCGAGTGGATATACAAGGGTGGGTGGGTGCACCGGGATCTCAGCGGTGGGAATCTAATTTGGATAGGGGGTTCGAACATTACCAAAATAACGGATATGGAATACGCAAAAAAATATCTTCCTGATCAAGGCCTTGGGGATAGGAAAACAGCAGGTTGATGGTTTGTCTGACATCAATAGCAGTATTGCCATGTTTATGCCGGTTGAAATTCAAACACAAGGTTATTTGTTTCTTCCACAGAAGCAGCGTATCCTTAACCCGCATACAGATCATAATCTCATATTTGGTGAGCCTGAGGCCGAAAGCACGACGGACTCTGTCGAAGGAACAGAGGATAATTCTTCCGCACTCGAAGACCAGACCCCTTCTGCCCACACAAGCCCACAACTTCCTCCATGACCTAGAGTTCATTTGGTGGATTGGGGAGCATGCGCTTTTCTCTTCTGTCCCCGCCTCCGGAAAGGTTGCCCATCTACGCCTTCAGATTTCGAGTTACAAGAACATCTTCTCACACTCCCCTGGGTGGGTCTGACATCCGTACTTTGTTTCTATCGACCGATTATATGCATGCTCCACATCTCGCAAATCTTCCGAGGGAGTACAATGATGAAGCGAGCGCCTTGCCGTACGCCAGAGATTTTCTTGAAGACCAGTGCCTGCGCTTGGAAGCAAACCCGAGCGTTCCTCATGTTGAGCGCTCAGATTTCGCACCAATATACCACCTCCAATCCCACTTCGCAGTCGCCCATGATACCATCTATAAAGGCAAAACGATACATCTGATATTGCATGATGATTATCCCCGTTTACCATCAGAGGATGTCCCGCAGTTTGTCGATGATATCTCAGATGTCGCGATGTTGACCTGTAGCGTCCTCGGTCAAGAAGCGTAGATCGAGGTTTCCACTGTCCTGAGCAGTCAGGATCCGCCTCCGCCGTCTCGAGGTGGTTACGGATCTAAACGATGTATACGAAGCTAACAAGGCTCGACGTTGTTCTCTATCTCAGACTGCCCACACTGAGAGACTAGAAGTAAAATTCCGAACCCACGATGTGCCTAACGGAGACGGAACGCAGCCGACTGTTTCCTAGCGTCGTGTCATAGGTGATATTCAGATTGGGTTTCATTTCGCTACAAAAGTACTTTTTATTCTTCATCCTCATGTAGACAACGTATTTCTAACTCATACCCCTGGGCCTCTAAATCAAATCATGTCTGGCGGAGCCCTTACCCGTCGGCGTGCAATCTGATGCTTCTCACCTTTTTCGTTGTTAAAAAAGACCCGCAGAGTGTATAAAATAATCTCGACTCACCCTCCACCAGCTCAGTCCATTCCATGCTTTCATTATTCATGCTTCGTCACTTCGTGGTTTCATGGTTATACGGCTACCACCTTGGCATTGCCTTGCCCCTCTCATACTCGCGTGCCTGTCTCCCTGATGAGATAAGCGGTATGAATCTCCAGCGCCAGCAGGGAACCCTCGGAAACAGGCCAGGGTCATTATCGTTTTCTGCATGCCCATAGAAGCAATGTAATGTAACAAGAAAAACCAAGGAGGAGAACAATACTCCCTTACCTGGCAACCGAAGATACCGACGACTACGCTGTGAATCTGCAGTACGTGATATTTGCACCACGGTTATTGTCGGTCTGATATTATATAAGAACGAACCTCGCATTTTGTGCATTGCGACAGCAAATGATTAGGCCGGTCCCGAATGATCTACAGAGGTTATGATCGCAGTTTTTCATACTGCGTCTCGCCCCTTTAGGCTTCCTACTCTTTGTATCTTCGGGATGATACATCAGGATAGTGGATACATCGCGATGGCAATATTACGGATACACAGTTCGTCGTTAATTATGTGTTCGAGCTTTTTCCTTTCGTTGCCTTCCGGTACCGTGTCATCCTGCTACTGATTGGGACCTTGTGCTGGTAACAACTTGAAGGAAGCCTACTTACAACCATCTGGGAATACCTATGCTCAGTTCTCGCTTTCGTGTCTTTTTGATATGGTCAGTCAGAAAACTAGCACCGGATGCTGGAGCAAGGGCAGAGGCGAGTTGGGCAAGCTTGGAGTAAGCTGGCCCGGAGATTCGTTACTGCACCTCCTTCAATTCCTTCTGTAAGGCGACATCAAGCCATCATCGCCACTCGTAAGATAAATAAAGCTCATGTGTTAGGCGCCACCTACTTCGGACCCGATGACCTAGGCATGCTGCGTAAGTCATCCATATTAAAGAGCCTATCCTTGTTGCAATGGTGTCCACACCTATGGATCAATCCCTCTACAAAGACTTCATCACCTCTCGAGGTTTTACTTACCACTACCTGTTCTCGGCGGGGGATGCCTCTAAGCCTGTCTTGCTCTTCCTTCATGGCTTCCCAAGCACCTCATACGACTGGAAGCATCAGGTAGCCTTCTTCAAAGAGAATGGCTACCCGCTCATCGTCCCAGACATGCTGGGATATGGAGGAACGTCCAAACCTGTCGATCCTATGCAGTACAGGCACAGATTGCTGGCCCAGGATATCCTCGAGATCCTGGATGCGGAGAAGATCATGCGTGTCATCGCTATTGGGCATGATTGGTACACGCTTGTCCATCATCCCATTGATCTCCACTGGTCTATTTACACAGAAATTTATCTAGGGGTTGCGTTGTAACCAGCCGTCTAGCGGATTATTATCCCGATCGATGCTTGGCATACGGGTTTCTAGCTGCTGGGTACTACCCAGCTAACCATCCCTTGTCATATGAAGCAGCGATGCAGCTGGTACGCTGCGTTCGATGATCTAATTTTTTTTCTAACTGATTGGACGATAGATGAAGTCAATGATCGGCACCGAGTTGATTGGGTACTGGGATTTCTTTGCTGAAGACGGCGCGGACGTAAAGATTGACAAGAACCTTGAGTCAATGTATAGCCTTCTGTACTGTGCGGATCACGATCTCTGGAAGGACTATATGCAGCCTATTGGAGGGCTAAGGTCATGGGTAGAGAGCAACCGGACGACTGCGGTTGGTCTGTACTTGACCGAAGAGGTAGGCCTATTTCACTGCATCGAGTGCGAACAAGTGTTGACCATTCGATACAGGATCAGCGTATCCAGAAGGGGGAACTACGCAAGGGTGGTATCGCAGGTCCGCTCTGTTACTATAAGGTCGTGCGCACTAGCATCATGGCAGATGACTCCAAAGGTGAACAAATCAGAGTTCCTCCTTGGTCCTCTGTGCTTACTTATTTTTGAAGCAAATCCTCCCAAGATCATGAAAGTGACCAAGCCTGTTTTCTTTGGTGGGGCTTCGAAGGACTATGTCTGCTTTTCCAGCATGAACCTGGCGGGCACAAAAAACAATTGCGAGGATACGACTGCCCATGTCTACGATGCAGGTCATTGGGTGCAGATAGAGGCCAAAGATGAGGTAAATCGGGATATGTTGGCATGGATTCAGGCTGTCGAGATCAAGACGGCGTAAAGGGGTGACACAAAGAAGTTAAGAAATGAAGGGTTGTACTAATTAGTAGTGGAGTTTACTTTGTGATACACTCTCGCTTCCATGTCTACGATCAGCAGCTGTAACTATACGTAAATTACCACTGTTTGAAGTCATCCATGTGCTCTCGTAGTCATCGCTGTCATCGCTGTCATCGCTGTCGCTATTCTCTTCGTCAAAAGTGATATCTTCATTCAAGATCGGGCTACCGTTTACCATCCATCTTTCCGATCGCTTCGCAACGTCCTCAATGCGACTCTGAATCTTGCTTACCACTTCCCGTGACGTCCACTCTATAACCCAAGGGTCACAATTCGCTTGAACCCACTGCCAAAGCCATGTCGGTGAAGCCGTCTTCATAATCGATCCGGTTTGTTCGCAAACGCTCATGGCCAAGCCGTTGCTAGGATCTTCAAGCCCTTGTCTTCATAAACGACTGTGTTTTGCTGTTCGCTGGCAATGCAAGCAACATCGACTATTCTATAGTGCGCGTAAACATACAAAAATGCGGTCTGTAGAAGGCGACTTGGCGATGTGAATCTCTGTGAACAGGGACCATATTTTCTCCGTCGCTATTCATCCAATGCGTGGAAAGTACTCGGTCAACACTGATTTGGTCAATAATACAATTTAGTTGGTGGACAAGGTCGATACCGTATCCCTCCTGGGACAAAGTCATCAGCAACATTAACATTAAAAGCCTGAGAACGTACCTCTAACCGACGAGGGAAATAATTAATGTCTTCTGTGGTCTGTCGAGTCTGGAAGTAGCCTACGAATACCGCGCCGCCGCCATGGATAATATTGGTAATTTGCCGATACATATCCTCTATATCTTCCTTCCGGAGGATAACAGACTTCTGGTGTTGGACAGCAGGCGGCATGAAGACTTGAAAACTGGTTTCGAAGGTCTGCATGTCAGTCTGGTATGCTCGGGACGATGGCATGTTGAAACGAAGGTGACCAAGTACACCCGAGATGATTTTTCACGCACAAAGATACGAACCTGTTTATGGATGTGCCTTTGTTACTTGTTGAGCACGGCAGCGTTGTCAGAGTTAGCGGAGGAAGCGAGGATAAAGCATCAGCTGTTCGTTATTCATGATCGATTGTAAGAGACACTGTACAACCGAATAGCTAAGAATCACTTCGCCTTTGAGTTTTACTTCCAGAAAAGCTCAGTTAAGCATTAAAGGATGGAGTTTACGAGCAGCGCTGCGCCAATAGATACCTAGATGGCGTCAGACAATAACGAAATATTTCGATGAGCACTTACGGCAACGCGCGCAGTAAAACTGAAATTTGCCCCGGCCGGAGTGAGATTCAGGGTCCTGACAGTGCGAGTAGAGCCAGGGTCTCTTGAAAGAAATGCCGAAACTGAGGTCGAAGACAAAAAGAAAAGACAAATTTGCCTATTGATTGATTCTCCATCTTTCTGCCCCTCATCTTGAATCGCTTGGAAGTTCGGCTGCAGAAAGGTATAGGGATGTAAGACTGAGTTAACAGACGAGACCCACGATCCCCATTGAGAGAGTCTAGCACCGCAGTATATAACGAGGATGGCTTGCCAGGTCTCGTTTAAGGATCAACGTTCTGAAACAAATGGCGACGGATTCAACGGAAGACGCTGAAATGAAATTGTGCCACACACCAGGCGAATTCCAGGAATCCTGTCTTTGCTACCAAATTTCGCTTAGCAAAGATATCCGAATACTCGTCCTCTGGACATCGTGTATGATGCGCGCGCCGATATTCATCCACAATCCGACGCTTAGGAGACGGCCCAACTTTTGCGCACCAGCTCGGAGGATGTTCGGGCTGAGGCGGAGGCAGTCTGGGATCCCACTGACCAGAAAGCTTGCCTGTCCACCTATCTCTTCTAACGTTTAGCCGGTCCAACCTCCAGTTGAACACTTCAGCCATTTGTTCTGCAATGCATGCTGCGAACGCGTAGCGCATTGCGTTGTTTCCGAACCATGGCCGCGGATCTGGGATATCCTTGACGAGCCACTCTCCCCCGTAGATCCAGTGGCATGGACGAAGGACACCACGTACACCGCGTCGCCAGAAGTACTGAATCTCATTTCCTACGGTGACCCAGTCGCCTTTCTTCCTGATGTCTTCGGCTGCTAAGACAAGACGTATAAAGGAAGCAATGGGCGTGTCGTCCCGTTCCTTGATAAAACATGTGTGTGTATCACGCAGCTGCGCTAGACGGACCGGGTCGCTGGTCACCAACATCGGACAGAATGCAAGACAGAATCGATTTCGAAGACACATCTGCGGCTGTGAGAGGGGTCGATAGCCACTGAATGGTACCCACGACAAGACCCATGTCCGCAGATATTCGCGCCTCCACGCACTGTCTGCCCACTCATAATCAAGGACAGCTTGACGGCCGGGTGGAAGAAAGTGATAGAGAAAACAGCGTTCGAAGAATATTTGGATAAATCCAACATAGAGAAGGAAGACGTAGAGCTGATGCTTGAGGAACGAGTAGATTTCTAGGAACTGGATGCGCGACATGGCAATAGGAAGAAATGGCAGCGAGGGGGACTCGGCGGTTCCCGAGCCCAACTTAACCGCATATACCGACCTCGTTCGCTGTGTCCAACGATGTGCACGTCAGCGACGGAGAACTAGAGGGAATAGCCTTCTATATCGAACATATGGGGCATTTTTTAGCCTCGGAGGAGAGGATAGTGCTGCTCAACCCTCTTTTCCTTTGTGCACACAAGGCTGGAAGGCCCTATACGTGACGCCTTGCACGTATCTGGAAATCTCGGAGAAAGGTGATGAGCGACGAGTGTTGTTGATGGGAAACTGTGATGTCGTTGAGTATCCCTCCAATGCCGTCGTAAGGTACTGACTATGTCCACAGGCCAACGTTCGAGAACCTCTTTGCCTTGGTCATCGGAATCGACAGCTACGCTGAGTGTAGAACCCTCACTGCTTCAGTTCTGGACGCCAAAGCCATCGTCGCCTTTTTGAAGAGCATCGGTGTCCCCGACCGGAACATCATCAGGCTCTATGATCAAGGTGCTACGTTCGACGGCATTCTGAAAGGGTTTGAAGCCCTCGTCACCCGTGCAGACATCAAGAAGGGCCATTCCTCCATTTTCATTTATTTTTCTGGACACGGCGCGTCGGATTACAAGTCTGCTCTTCCAAAAAGTCAAGAGCGTTATTGGTCAGGATGGGATGAAAACGTTATTGAGCAGATATGCCCTCAAGATATCGGCCAAATGCCCGGTATTCCAGATCGCATGATGGCTGCCTGGCTTAACAAGCTCGCAAAGGATAAAAGCGATAATATCGTTCGTTCATTGTCGTATCTATACAATTCTAGCTAACTAACAGTCTACAGATCCTGATGCTGGATTCTTGCTACGCTGCTGGGATGACTCGAGCAGATGACGGCGGACAAAGCGATGACATCGACGAGTTTGAAACACGTACCATCGTCGACCCTCCCCCGCTCTCTTTCAGTGATGAGATCTGGTCCCGCATACCTTCCATCGACGAGACAGATATCCTCACCCGAGATCAAACTCCTTCTGACTCACGCCCGACTCGAAATCCATCGGGTTTCGAATTCATGTACAATCATTCTCACGTCCTGTTAGCTGCCTGCAGCAGGGATAGCAAAGCACAAGCGAAGAAACACAAGGGCGGCGTATTCACCACTGCTGTCTTGGACATTTTGGAGTCGGCGAGGGCTCGGGGACAAAACATATCAAATATCAGCTATGTTTCTCTCATGGAGGGGCTGCATCAACCGTATGTACCAGCCGTCTCGGTGACTCATCCAACAGATTTGACGTTTATCTTTATAGAATCCTCCGGCTCCTGCAGAGTCGAACTGGCGTTGTCCGTACGCAGTTTCCTCATTGCGAAGGCGTCAGCAGCAATCGTGGCATTTTCAGTCATGAGGTGGTATTCGTTGATAACGAGCTTGTACGGGTGACACAAAAGGACGGTCGAATCTTTCTCTGTGCCGGACATGCTCAAGGAGTCATCCCAGGCTCTGAGTACTCCGTACATCGGGACAGGGATATGCCAGCAGCCTCGAGCGCACTCTTAGGAACGATACTGCAGGTCTCCAATATTGATACGTTCCAAGCAGAGCTGATGCTTCATGGCATGCCGCTTTCCTATTTTCCCCGGTCTTGCTTTGCAAAATTCATGAGAGCCCCTCACAACTCTCCGCTATTGAGCGTGTTTTGCAATGATAGTACATGGGTTCGGCATGTCATTGGAAGGAGGCAGGATATCCGATGGGTCGGTTGTCGTGAGGATGCCCAGATAGAGCTCGTCATTGACAATCAGGAGATTGCATTTTACACCCTCACTCCTGTGAGAGGCAATGTGTACAGCTGTGAATCAGGACGCATACCCAGATGGGTTAGGACTTCCGCCGGGATGGAGGAGAACAAAGACCGGGCGATGGACGTTCTCCGCTGGGCCAATAGATTCTACTATCATCTGAATCGACATTCGGTCATCTCGGGTGTTTCGCTGGAGTTTCATGCATTGGGGAAGGTCTCCCCCCCGACCCGTGACAAAGATGCATCGTACAGTCGGATTGGGCACAATCTCTTTGATAAGTATGGACAAGCGGTCATCAAGATTGATAATCCCAAAAGTCCGTTTGGAGTGACGCTCTATAACAGAAGCAGCATTGATTATTATCCATACTTTTTCGCTTTCGAGTCTGATTTGTCGATATGTATGTTCAGTGCCCTTTTCTCGCCCTTACCAGCTGACACATAAGCAGCTTCATCTGCCTTTGATGAACCACAGTTCAGCGTCGTGCATGGGCAGTCCGACGTCGTTGACTGTCCGCTGCCAAGAGGATCGTCAATGACTTTGGGGTGTGGATCTGCGAGCAATCCGGTTTGCTTCCCGCTTTTGCCGGGAATGGTTCATGATGTCACCGTGTGGAAGATTTTCCTGACCACAGATCGTGTGGATATGGGGTCGATTGGACAGAGTTCCGAAGTTATCTGGGGAAAGAGGAGGGCGAGTTTGAAAGACCCGGAGAGCTACGTTCAGCATTGGGCCGATGTATCTGGGACAGTTGTCCAGTTGAAGAGTTATTGAGCTGTAGTAGGCTGTGCCAGGCCTGGGAGATTGCCCGGATTGGAATAGCTCATTCCTTAAGCGCCCAAGTTATTAAGCCCCAGGGTCCAATTCAGCACCATCAGTAACGCTCTTCTTTGATTCGACTACCGTTGTAAATTCTCAGCTCGCGGAATCAAGCAAGGTCTGGTATGGCATAGCCTTCATTTAGTCCCACCATGCTTACTTGGCATTTGTATCCAGGAATGTCAAACACCTTGCTGCGCGACGAGGCTATCTCTTTACTGGCTCAATTTTCCCAACATAAGGAACCCAACCTGCTTTTTCAAGCAATAGCCATTTTGAGGCAGGCACTATCGCTCGAATCCACATCCCATCCCGACCGACCTCTTACTCTGAATAAGCTCGGATGTGCATTGAAGACGCAACACGACATATCACCGGATCTCAACGTTCTGAAGGAGGCCATTGGTCATCATCGAGAATGCCTCCAGTGCAGGCCCAAAGGTCATGAAAACAGAATTCAAACCTTGAATAACCTCGCCAATGCCCTCAGAGCCCTTCGTGCCTTTGCCGATGACGTGGATGCTGGCAACGAAGCTATAGCGTTGTTATGGGAAGCCATTACCACGCTTGACTTCCCTGCAAACATTCGCAGGGTGTGCAGTTCCAATCTCCGATACGCACTGAATGAACAGTACGCTCAAACTAGCCCTCGCATCCACGAGGAACAGCTACGCACGCTTAGCATTGAGCAAACGCTGTTGGCAGCAGCGTTACAGTCAGACTTCCGAGAGCACGCGATAACTGAATATGAGTTGGCACGCACGCTCTATGACATTGCAGATTTTGGTGGTGATGTCGACAAGACATTTTCTGGCCTCGAAAAATCAATTGGTATTTTCCGGCGTCTCTATACGTTGTATACGCACGGACCAGCTTCCTTTCCTTCTGAAATCGACCTTTTGGCTGTGGCCGACGCGTTCAGGAAGCGTTTTGAACTCAAACGTGGTGTCGATGACATCGACTTTGCGATTATGGTATTGGAGACGTTGCGTGCATCCACGGACGACGTGCAAATTGAAGCATCCATGAACCTGGCAATCTGCCTTTCCAGCAAATTCAAGGCCGTGCCGTCGTTGGGTTTGTTGGATCGGGCTTTTGGGATTCACGAATCCTTGCTTGAACTACCTCTTGATGCTATGGATATCAAAGATCGTATGCAGGTTTTACATGACAAAGGCTTCATACAACTGTACCGTTTCCGACATCTGCAAAGTCGAGGGAAGGTGGACAAGACATTGCTTCATGACGCTATCGATTTCCATGTTCAAGCGCTGTCCCTATATCCGCTGCCATATGAAGATCGTCATTACGATATGCTTAATCTTTCCAGCACCCTCCTTCACTTGTTTCGTGCTACTCGGCGATATGGTCTCGTCGAAGCACAGGCTGTAGCTATCGAAAACGTGCAATCCCTATCTCCCGACCACCCGCACCTGCATATACTCAAGGTACATCTGGGAGAAATTAATCAGCACTTTGACCGATGGATTTCGTACCAAGAGGACGCTGTTCCTCTTGAGTACATGAAAACGGCAAGGTCTGTTAATGCTCCCATCGTGCAACGCGTTTGGGCGTTAGAACATTTATGCATCTATGCCCTTGGGGAGCCCGACATGCCTGAGGAAGATGCCAAGCAAACTTTTCAGACGGCCATAGACCTTTTACATCAACTTGCATTCATTGGATGGGACCTTGAGTCTCGATATCGGCGGCTGAGTTCCATCGCTACGGTATTCGCATGTGATGGTGCAGCATGGGTGTTGCGGGAAGGAGACATAGGACAGGCCGTGGAATGGCTTGAACAAGGACGGTCTATCCTTTGGCTGCAACTTCTTCAGTTTCGCCAACCGTTTAATGACGTAGTCCGGGAATCCTTGCCGGACGAGCTTGTCAGGCGTGCTATCGCTATTGCGAACAAGATGGATCGTTCCGAGTGGGATAATTCAGAGAGTGCGCTTGAACAGGTGGATCTTGCAACGCAGTGGGACGCGGTTATTGCTGAAATACGGCAATACGAGGGATTTGAAGATTTTCATCGTACGCTTCCCTTCTCTGAGTTGTTGGCGGTTGGAGAAGAAGGCCCCGTCATTCTTCTCACATCCTCTGAGCACTCACCGTACGACTGTGATGCTATAATATTGGGTCCAAAGGGCTTTCACACGCATGTATCGATTCCCAACTTCAAACACGGCGATGTAACAAGGCTGCATGTCACTGTTTCCCAAAGTGTCCCACGACGTATGGGTAGGGTGCAGGAAGAGAAGAGTGGGATGCAGTCAGTACTAGAGATGTTATGGCATAACGTTATCGTTCATCTCCTTCCCACTTTGGATTCTTTGGGTGGAGAAAGGATCTGGTGGTGCCTAACTGGAGCATGGGTTGGTTTACCAGTGCATGCTGCAGGATTATACGACGAGGACAGCCCTCAAGGTTGTAACCTTCCCAACCACTATATATCTTCCTACATTCCGACGCTATCCTCTTTGATCAATGCTCGACGACGTAATACTACGATTACCATTCCTAGGACACTTATCCTTGATCAGTCACACGAGCTCGAGAAAGTCAAAGTAGAAACTCAGCTAGTGCAAAGCATCCTGCCTGACGGATCGACGACGAGATGGTCGAACGATGAGGCGGGGGTTCTTGCGGTACGGGATATACTGCCATCATACTCTTGGTGGGTTTCTTATGCGATCGAACATGCGACCTCATTAATGACCTCCCTTCTCCAGGGTTCACTTTGCATGTCACGGTCATCTTAACGAAGGAAATCCATTTCTGAGCGGGTTCAAGCTGTGGGACGGAGTACTTACTTTGTCAGACATGGTGCGCGCCACACCCCAGGATCCTCAGTTTGCATTTCTGTCTGCGTGTAGCACAGCAATTGCGGCTGACAGAACTCCAGACGAGTCTCTCCATCTTTCCGCTGCAATGCAGTTCTTGGGTTATCGCAGTGTCGTGGCGACGTTGTGGCCGATGGGAGATGCACAGGGTCCAATCGTCACCGAGCATGTGTATAGGCACCTGACGGAGAAAGGCGCTATGGATGTTAGGCGAGCTGCTTTCGCATTGCATTCAGCAGTGAGAGCACTCCGCGACCAAGGATTGTCGGTGGAACAATGGGCGCTTTTCATCCATAGTGGGATATGATACAACCACGGAGCTGTTCTGAAGCACGTTTGATGCTACGCTAGTTAGCGGTCTTTCTCCTTGGTTGGTCCCTTCCTTTTCCTTGAAAACTTCGAACCTTGGACGGCATTCTGATACTTCTATGTCTTCTCAATCATCTGATCGGTTCTCAGTCCCTTGCTGTGATCTCTCCTTACACTCCATATTTCGTTCATATATAATTTCGATGTCAGTTCTGCCCTAGTTTTTTTCAATGAGCACCAGCAGAAATCATGTCGAATGAAAATAACCACTCAAGCTCAAGCGCAACTTGTAGAAACGTTTATCGCTGCGGCTTTCACTGTTCTCCGTCAGACAATTCCTTCGCTTCATGCGGATACGAACAGATGACAGTGCTTTGTGGAAGAGGAAGTATTACAGTCATCAAAACAGGTGAGAGTGATCGGCCTAAGACATCTTGCATTCAATACTAATGCTATCTACTTATCAACTCTAAGATATCTCTCATTTGACTGCCGTACCACCTACCTACCTTCATTCTGAATCTTTTTTCTCAACGACTTCATCCTCAACCGTTTTATACTGGAGACTGCACATATCAGCACACATTCCCTTCCACCTCTTTGTGTTAAGACGGTCCATCGTTGACCCGCGCTTTCTGGAGCTTCCTAATAGAACGTCCTGGCTGTAGCAAGCATTCCGGCACCAATCACAAATTCCTTCTTCTTTGGGCACCTTCATGTTCTTAGCATGAGCGCGCAAGGTGTAGTAAAGCCAGGTAGGACTGTTGAGTTTTTCCTCTTTCATCCGATATTGTCCCGCTGGAAGCTGATCTACAACGACCGGATGAGATACCCTGAAGGACTGATACGTTGCGTCTTCCTGGGGAGTAGGTTCCAGCAGGTATCGAATAGCAAAGACTTCAAATAAGCCATTCAGACCATCGATGGCAAAGGAAGCCACCGGGTCCGCTGACTTCAGTGTCGAGCGTTTCTGTTTGCCTCCGGTATCACCTGCGGAACAAAGGATAGACGAATCAAAGAGTTGTGTCATAGCTTCGTACAGCTGACCGAGTTCCAGGACATTGTTGGTGTACATCAACGCAACATATAAGAGAACCCAGAGCGCAGATTCCCTGTCGTCCACGATCGTGTGTAGGTGTCATAAGAGGCGAGGAGGTTCGCAGACATGAATTGCCAGGTTCCCTGATTAGGTACTTGAGTATAGGGTCTATGCCATATTTATTGACGAGGAAACCTACCCGTTCTGCCTACGCGCCTGCTCGCGGCCCTGGATTCAAGGATGACACAATGGTCCCAGTCCACCAGGAAACCTCTGTGTCTGGGACTGATCATGATGTTGCCGACACTTATATCACGATAGAGGATACACGCTCTGTCAAACGCTGCCTGGTGAGCTAGCAGAAACTCTCATCAGATCGTGAAAATTGAGAAGGGGAAACATGATGACCTACCTTCCATAGCGTCAGCGACACAGGTTACCAAATCCTTCGCGTTGCAGAACGTGGTGAGATCCCGTCCAGTATCCTTCAAAAAAACGCGGTGCGCCTGCAACTTCTGAAGACGGGATGTCTCGTTACCAGGGAGAGGGTCAGCCGATGTTGTCCCTACGCATTCCTGAGTGATCGTGCGCATGTCAACAACGTCGCCGCCAGTCTCCATTTCCGCTACATGCGGAATTTGATGCATTGCGAGAAGTCCATAGATATCCAACTCTCTTTTAGTACGAGTGGAGTCCTCGCGCCAATAATCTTTCGTAAACAGCAGCCCTCCGAGTCTTTCTTTAGGGCCGTTGAGATGGGGACTATCCAGATAAAGGGCGAGAGACCGGTGCGTGGATCGTCCAAATGGTGAAAACGCCCCGTCATCGAACTTTGGTGCGCACACTATGAACCGGCGGGCTACATTGTTCAAGATCACTTCCATACCCGGGAAAAGCTTCTGCTCCGTGATGCTTATCTCTTTCTGCGGCTTAGCCCGGGCATCATAATGCCACATATCCGTATCGTACAGATCAAACTTTTCCCTAGCAGCCACAGCATCGTCGTCATCGTCGGCAATAGGAGAAATAGTAGTGTCCTTCCCTAGTTGGCTAGGTGACAACTGCGCGAAACACTTATAAAAAATTGAAAAGCAGATGTGGTTCCTCTGTATAGTCAAAACGTTTGCTGACAATAGCACCCGCTCGGTCCTAGCGTATAAACCCGGCGAAGCATCCACAGGCGAGAACGGTGAAAAGGGAATCGATGTTGGAGCATCATCGTGGCACCTGCATAGCAGGCTATCTGGCCGTGCGTCTCGCGTCCCTTGATGGAGTCATTCTCATATCTGCCATGGAAACAAGCATATCTCTTCGTTTCTTCGAAGGTTGTTTTTTCCTGTAGCTCGCTGGAGTGCTTTCGTTCCAAGACGTGGGCTCTTGCATGAACACTCTCGCCGAAGGACCACAAACAAAGTGACCACGCGTTTCCACTTATCTTGTTTCTTTTGAACGATCTCACAGTTATCTTGTGGCTGACATGTTGTGGAAAATATTCCTGGGCATTATCAAGCTCCAGTGCAGCCATTATCAAAGGTTAAATACTTTTTTGTAAAGACTACATGTCATCCAAACAGATCCTTGACTTCTCTCCGTTGGCCTGTCAGTTTTTTTTTCCATTGAGATGAGCCTCGAATATATTTAATATCTGTCGCCGAAAGCATGCGTAGGGACAAGATAGTACCTCTATTACACACGGCTGGGCACTTGCGGTCAAGACCGTTCACGTAATGGATGTCCCATGATTAAGAGTATTCTCGGCCAAGAGATGGAAGAAGAGAAGTTAATCAGTCAGATCCACTTCCATCTGATTATCATGCCATCAACCAGTACATGGAAAAGACAAGGCTCTGCTTATTTCTTTTGTTCAGTCGAGCCTTGGTGAATGGGTAACACTCAGAACTGGGCAGCTTGTGGTTGGTGTGAAGTATAGGAGCTCGGGTAAACGAGAGAGTCCGTAGGCGGCGGTGTACAATATGGGTAATATAGGTGGGAAAAGTCGGGTAACACGTGTCTCATTCAACAATACTTTTCCCGTCAGTTCGAACACTGGTTGTTGGCTACACTTGTGATTTATTTCGGCTTCTTCACCCCCCCGGTTCCCCCTGCATTGCTTGCAGTCCTCACAGTCACCGTTGGCGGCTTATCCTCTCCTCTGTCTTCGAAACTACAGGAGCTCAATGCAGTATCAACACTCATCCAGGATACACTCACTCGGAGTCGTAGTCTACTACGATCTCAGGTTCCAAGCTGGAGGAATTCGGAGTCGCGGCAGACGATGATCCTACACTTGGCGCTGTCAGACGCCAAGCCAACTCAACAGGTATTTGGATACGCACCTCCGGCAGGTCCATTCTGGGAACTCGGCGTCAGTTCTGACCCAGATCGCTGGACGTCCTTTGTGTCACTAGTTCTATCCTTGGTCCTTGCAAGGTAGGATGAGGACGGTGAATACTCACGTCATGGTAGTCATTGTTCTAGAGTTTTCAGCAAGATCGTCGCAGTAGACTGTCGATACTTTATCTACAAAGCTGGGCGCTTGTTGTTTCGAAAACAGTAAGGCGTCTAGCTTCGTAATAATCCTGGTGCATCGGATCTTTCTCATGTCATAAGTATAATAAATAACATGATAAGGGAGCAGTACTACTTAGCGCCGACGAAGCCTTACTCGTCGATGACGTGAATAAATACTATTGTCTACCTGCCAGTCACTTGACAAGCAGGCGGTACATGCTTGAGTTGTGCAACAACTCCGGAATCGACAGCAGCCATTGACGAGCGTCAGTACAAGTCACCCACCCGTAGAAAATGATCAAGCTGCCCAAAATAACCCATGCTACACTAGATAGAACAAGAGTCACCGGTGCAGTGTTCCATAAACACATGATCATAAACGCAGTGACGAAAAAGACGATCCTAAACCCGGCCATCAGAATTACGATTTGAACCGAAAGGAAAAGAAAACACCCACCCCCACATGAGCAGAGCATACGGAAGACTGTAAAGGATTGCAATATTCTCATACCTGTAAGAAGAATCTTGGTACGAGTTCATGATCGTCGCCTGTTGAAAATTTCATCAAGAAACGAATGATATTACGCTCACGCAAATAACTCACAGCTTCATCTGTCGAGATATTCAGTCTTGTGTTGTTGCGGCGGAGGAGCAACAGAGCAAAGAATATGCTCCCAAGGGACGAAACTACCGAAAGGTATATAAAAATCTTGAGAGGCGAACTACTCGGACCGGTATCGACCGACTGGATTGATAAAAACGCGACGTCTACATTGATGAGCACCGTAGACTGGCATGCACATCAGTGTTTATCAGGCCTTGATATCGGAAGACTTACGTATACAGTCAGATGGGACCAGTCTTGACAAATCTTATCGATAAAACCTCTCCAGGCTTCCCGACTAAGCAATCCATCCGACAGCATGGATTCAATCTCGTGAAGGTGGGCACAGGGCGCAGCGAAGAGTAGGTGCTGGAGTATGTGAAATAGAAAGGAGTGCATGTGAACTTTGTTCTTGTCATAAATGGAGGTACCGCGATTGAGTCGTGCCGCAGGTTCACCGTAAAAGTGAAGGAAGCGGTCGTGGGCTAATCGACAAGATAATTAAGTATGCACCGTGGCATGTAGCGGAATAGGGGGAACGGACCAAAGTGTTTCATGAGAATGTAAACAATTCGAGAAACTCCTGCCCCAGATTCATCATGATTATCTCGACTCCTCGCAGGAAGAAGTTGCAGCATTCCCCGAAGCTCCTCTATACTATAAGAAATGGTGGACGTCGTTGACACCAAACTATCTGATGATCCTGGGGCATAAATGGGAAGGCAGAGCAAGGGGGGGGGGGGTATAACTCACCGCCAATGGCATGGAGGATGATATCTCTCAGTTCGTCGATTACTGCTTGCGATGCACACCGAGGAGACGGAAAGAGGGCGCAGTGATGCCTGCAGGAGGAGCTCGTTAACAAAATACGCTCGTAGTTGGTTCAATCTGCCCATACCAATATTGTGACTGTATTTCATGTACTATTGGCACCCAGCAATTAGTGCGTGCGCGAAACGAGAATGATCACATGAATATCAATACTGACGAATGTGCTCTGGCGAAGTGACCCCATTGATGTCCGGCCAAAGACGCTCTGAAGATTCGAATTCGTCCAACCAGAACACTGTTCGATTTTCGTGGTGGGCAAAGTAGTATCCGCAAATCGTCCTCTTCGTATCGCTGAGAGTGACATCCAAGACGAGGTCCACATTTTCGGTGTCAAATGATACTTCCGTGACATCACGGCGTGTCAGATATTCGTCGACTTGGTCCACAAATTGCCGAACAGCTTGTAATATCTGCGGATCAAGCAAGCGCGCCTCGGTGTAGATAGTAAACAGCTGTGTCAGTTTAAATTAGTATTCAAGAAGAGGCACAGAGTGAACCACATACATCGTGTTCGCAGCGGAAATAACGGGCCCCTTCAGGATGGGTATGCGAAGTCCATGGTTGAGGAAGTTCACTTCTACAGAGGGTTGCAGTTTATTTGCGCGAAAAACAGATGTGTTTCGGACATACCGAGCGAGCGAGACCGTCAATCGAGGGATGTCATAGTTGATATGTTTGTCTTCTCTGGACGAAAAAGAGCTCAGCATTTGATTGTTCCATAGAATATGCTGACCTACACCACATCTGGTCGTTGATATCGTTCGAACTCCGTGGGAGCAATGGTGTAGAATAGTTCTCCAATGACAGAGCATGCCTCGGAGGGCATCTTTTCTGGCAAAGATTCTTCTGAATCGCCCAACGTTGTTGTGGTATCAGGCGATGGCAAAGCGGTATCCACGACGCTGGCAGGCTGGGACATGGTACTCGAGTTACCAGTCTCTGACAATGACCCAGACTGTGGCGTCATGCCCGCCAAGTCATCGTGACCTGACCCTGACTCGTGCAAGACCTCGTTGGGAATGGGTTCGGGAACCACACGTATGGGTAGAGTGCTCGAACAATTATAGCTGAAGTACATGTCTGCCTGCAGGTTTCTGGCTGTCGAACTCGTGTACCCCCATCCAAAGAAACATAGGGATTGAGATATCCGCTGCTTTGATTGTGGCGGAAGAAAACTGAAGAGGCGCCCCAAGAGGTTACAAAATGGATAGAAGGATGTTCGATTACATAGTGGGGCAAGCTTCGAGGCGCTTCGTTGCCTGAGTACGGACCAAATATGACGAATCAATGAAAACAGAACAAAGTTTTTGTAGATGAGCATTGTGGGACACGGCCGAGGAATAAGATGCAATGAGAGGAAAGGTTCTTAGTCCTATAAAAAGGATCTAACGCTGTGAGAAGCTGTGAATAGATGTTCTAGTCTTCTGATGGAGAATGCCGCGGCGTCCCGAGAACCGCTCTTGTTATATTTGCACGATATCTGGTATAGCTTCCTCGAGCCGACCCGAAAGAAGAGCTAGCTTGATGACGCCGGGCACCGAGCACCTACATTAGACAACAACCCAGAGTGGCAGGATTCAAAATCTCAGTATAGAACTGACGCTGACGGAATGGGGCCTTGGGCGGTAGGTGGTGTATCCTTGCTACGCGCTCCCAGCTCTAGACAACGTCGTGGGGATGAACTGGTGTTATATCGTTTAGAAACATTGCAGAAGTGTGCCATTGGCAAGAAGACCCACACCTATAGAATAGCTATTTCCGTGCTATCGCTCTACTTCCCTGGGCATCGCCTTATGCATATATGCGTGTCATCTCGTGTACTACAGCGGGAAGACATCATTGATTCCGATTCCGAAACCATAGACAATTGCCAGGCATGCTACAGTTGTTTTTATTGATAGTCTGTCGGTGGCGGTATCTTCTACTGTCGAGTATGCAGCTTGGGTGAAGACGGCGATATGCATTGAATAAGGAGAGGCCGGCGGTATCGCGTTACGCGTCGCGGTGACGATGGATGCACGTGGTGGCTGTGACGGCCCATCAACAGAGGTTTGCATGAAGGCCTGCGAGATGCTTCCACACTTGGAATAGTCGAGCGTCTTGTCAGTGCCGAGCACCCGTTGATAAATAGAGCCAAATTGAAGATGCCGCCCATCGGCATTCACTATAATATATCTAGTCTCGTTCCCAGTGGTGTTCTGCAAGTAATATTTCCTTCGTCCAGTCAGGCTGGGAAATAGCCATCTACTATCTTTCCTGACCGTCATGGTGATGACGTACATTTTGGAGATCTACTCATTCAGACATCAGCTCAACATTATCCTTTACCATTTGGAATTCCTTGAAATTTTCCTCGAACACACATTCTTGTATCACTTTCTGTCGCCTGGTCGTCAAGCTGTCCTTGATCATGAATGGAAAGCCTACCGTACATACACATGCGACTATTTGCATTCTTGTTTCTTATTGCTCTTCTCTCCCAAGGACTGCGCACCTTATTTCGTTCTTTTTCCTCCGATGCACTTCAAAAATCGACTTCTTCTTACATTCAGTCCGACCTTAGTGACGATCGACCCCTTCACCTGGCAGAGCTTCTCGGTTCATCAGGGAGCGGGATGATACACCAATGACTTCCTTTATCCGCCTCGTCCTAGCGGCCGAACAAGTTCGGAGAAAAGGGGATTGGATTACCGTTGGGAACGAGATCCAGTACTTCTGGCGACGTGGGGTGCGTGTATTTATTCATCCATGTCACTGGATCTACGGAGGAGAATGGCTCATTGAGGATATCCCGGATCCAACACCATGGTTCGGGAATGATCCTATTCGATACGTTTTCGCCACTTGTATTGCAGAGCAAATGGCCGAAGTGTATAACTGGAGGTTAGACAGACTGAACGTCAGAAGAGATAGATGGGTAGGAAAGGTTTCAGGCCAATGGAACCCCAGATTACCCCCCCTCGGCGTGAGCGTGCCCCGAGATGGTGTGCAAATGTCGGACCATCTCCCAAACGTCGTATCGTCGATGAGTATCGCAAAGCCCCTCATATTCGATGGCCAGAGGATGAATATTCGGAGATTTTTTCAAAACGGAACTTCATCGCCAAGACGGGATTTTTGGAATTCGCGTGGTGAGTAGCCCAAATATTTTTCTATATGGCCCTAATCATCACTCATATTTTTACTTGTGAAAGGAAACGATATACACAAGCGTAGGTTCAGTTGAAGAGCTGTTCTAGTCCTCTGTGCATTTCACTACCCTTGCCGCAATTTCGTGCTTGAAGCTAATGCACTCAACTGGGAACAAGGGAGTCCCTTCTCTCAAATTAGACATTCCATTGAATATACACTTGCAGCGTCGTCACGGCCCGGACCAGACTTGGCTTCGAGTTTCATAAATGGGGACCAGCCCGACGCTGTGAGGTTCAGTGACAGAAAGCTTATCTTTCTTACTAATGCCAGAGATAACGTTCTCGTTTACGGTCGGGCCGAAATTGTCTTTCCTTCCGGTAGTAACAGGTACTCCACGTCCTTTGCAGA
This sequence comes from Guyanagaster necrorhizus, assembly GCF_019112545.1. Taxonomy (NCBI): domain Eukaryota; kingdom Fungi; phylum Basidiomycota; class Agaricomycetes; order Agaricales; family Physalacriaceae; genus Guyanagaster; species Guyanagaster necrorhizus. The sequence goes on along the minus strand of NW_025064889.1, from coordinate 106,713 downwards.
GTTATCTCTTTTACAAACGTACCACGGATCTGAAATCTTCTTACGGTGCGTCCGATAATTACGCTGAAACGCGTTCAAAGGCAAGAACGCTGAATGAGTATGGTATACAAATTCAGAGTCGCAATCGTAAGGAATATTCAAATATTTGACTCTTACCCCTGTGCTCAGCCTGATAAGTCTGCTGGTCTCGATAATGATGGACAAACGTCTATCAAATAAACAGATTCACGACTCACCATGCCTTTAAAGGACTTTGTCCGCACCTTGTCGTTCATCTTTAGGCATTGATACGTTATCAGACGCACATGGAGACATTCCAAACTACTTTTTACGTTTCCGTACAACCCGCCGTCGAACAATGTCGTGTTGTTCTCCAAAAGGGTGATCTACAGGAAATCTATAGAGACCTCTCCAGACAACTTTTCGCTATACGCAACGAGCAAACTACCTTCATCATTCACGGTGGTGCTGTATTCGTTGGCTCGCTACAATCTAGGCAGTGCACAGAAGATATCGATTACATCTCACGCCACCTGGCGGGTGTCTCTGACAATAATGATTGTTTTCACCCCAAGGAGAGGCACGGTAACGACCTCTTCGGACAAGTACAATGGGTGATGGACCGAATCGGTTTAGATCGATCATTCCTTCAACACTGGATGAACTGCGATGGAGAACATCTAATACCCAATCACAGGGTCAGTAAGCCCTGCAACCTGCAGCATATTTGTATATTCACGCCCAGTCCAGAATCATCGACATCGCTTGCATCGCTAGCGAACAGCAGAATATAATCATATACCAAGACAGGGGCTTAAAGATTCTAGCAGTGGCTTGGCCATGGGCGTTTGCGAACAAAGTGGATCGATACCGGAAACACGACCCTCTGGACCTGGTCTCGCTGCTGTGGGCGCTCAATATGAAGACAGCTTCTCTGACGAAGAGGATAGCAACAGTGACGACAGTGACGACTAGAGTATATGAATGATCTGCGGTGGTAATTTGCTTATGGGTTCAACTGAAAGAAAGGCTATGTCCAAGTAAACTCGACTACTATTACATATAAGCCTTTTTTCTTGTTCTTCACGTCTATTTTTTACGCCGTCTTGACCTCAACTGCCTGAATCTATGCAAACAGATCCCGGTTAACCTCATCTTTGGCTTCCATATGCACCCAATGACCTGCATCGTAGACATGGGCAGTCGTATCCTTGCAAAATTTGCCTTTTGTGCCCGGCAGGTTCATCCTCACAAAGCAGATAGACATTCGAAGCTTCGCCAAGGAGAACGGATTTGGTTAGTTTCACGATCTTGGGGGATTTGCTTCAAGAACAAGCACAGAGGACCAAAGTAGAACTCTAGTTCACTCACCTTTGGAGTCGTCTGCCATGATGCTAGTGCGTACGCATTTATTGTAACAGCGCGACCCGCGACGGATGAGGAACGTGATAGGGCTACTTCTGAAGTTGGGGAGCGGATGCGCGCACAACAAGGTGAAGTGCCCTCTGATGCAGCGATACTTGGATTCCCTTGGTGATACGTAAATGACATGAATTATGCAATACTTTTCTTTCGACAGAACCTCAGGGTATAGTGACTAATTTCTTCACAAGACGCCCTGGCTATCTCCTCGGGTACCCAAATAGAATCACCAGTTATTGTCATGACGCGCAGACATCTGAGACTTTTTCATAGAATTTCAAACATACCTTCCGCTCTTTAGAAGGGTTCCTGAGCTTCTGGACCAAAAAAAAAGCGGCGCCAAGGTCTCCTTGCAGTGAACGTGATTATAGTACTTTTTAATCGGCACTAAGCATTACCGTTGGGAATCAAATAGAATTGAACCAGACCGTTTAGGCTCGAGATGCGTTGACTCTAGGCGACAAAGCCGATCAAACCGCTCAATATCTCGTGTCAAGTGAACGAGGGAGTGGAGAAGAATGGGTCTTTTTTTCTGATCACTGTCCCTGATAAAGTGAACGAACCTGTAGAGACGCTGAGATGGCGCCGCACCGATCTTATAGCACCCGTTTCTTTTCTTCCTGAGTGCCAAGAATCATTGTAAAGTACCGTTTTAGTAACTCTACATAATTTACAAATGTCGTGTATTTTACTAGCCGGCAGAATCATTCTCTTAGTACGATATTAAATTAAATTTTCTGTGGCGTCACAATGATAATGTTAATGCTTGAAATCCCCCTGAGGTAAGAGAAAAGGTGGGAAAGGGTCTGCAGCCAATAGGTCTGCAAGACCGATGTAAAGTGCACCAAATCCGGGGATGACACCGACAATCCCTCCTGCCTTTGCAAAACTATAGGATCGAGGACGTGAGCACATACAAAGACATAGACGAGAGGAAGGTACATACGCTGAACGTCCTGTGAACTCGGCTATAGCGAGCAGGAGGAAGGTTACAACAAGGGCTGCCAATACGGTAATCAAAGCCACAGTTTTCCGGAGCGCGACAATCCTACGTGGACCTTAGCAATAGGTACTAGCATAGTTACTCGGAGGAAACATACAAGAACATGACGGTGATGATGGCCCATACGATGAGGTAGATATCGAGGGCATCGCCAAGCATGTTTTCCTCACCATTATATGCAGAGGCAATGCCAGTTCCAGGAAGCAGGACGGCTGCATATGACAGCCAGAAGGTTCCATAGATACAGAACACTACAGGGTAGTTAAGTGGGTTACAAGGCACCGAAAAGGCGAGGGACCGCACAAACCTGATCCCGTGAACGTGCTCCTGCGACAAAATTCGATAATTCCACCGGTAAACTGGGATACGCCGCCAACGAATAAAGCCATGCCGACTACAGCGTTGGGGATGGTGATTCCGCTGGCCTGGGCGTTGTATAGAGAAAGGACGATACATGTAGAACCGAAGGAGAAGAGACCCCTGGAGATTGATTTTAGAAATTAGCCCGACGTCGAACGCTACAATGATAAACTTACAGAACGGAGCCATTAGCAGGAGGCGGGGCGGCGACGGGTGGAGAAGGATGATTGGCGTTGGCGAAGTGACCTTGAATCGAGAGATGGGTGATATCTTCGGTGATGCCCAATTCGAGCTTATCGACGTCAGTGGACGACATTCGATAGTGGTGTAAGCTTATAGTGTAGTAGTAGTCGGCAAGGGAGAAAAGCAATTAGAGTTCTTTTTCTCGATGTGCAGTCTTTTATAGACAGGCTAGATGCTAACTAGGGGCACTGGCACTTTTTTTGCACTTTCCGCATTCCGTCAATAGAGCTTGTCAAAAATGGAGTTGGTGCGGGGAAATGTCGAATTCGAAATTCCCCACAGATTGATGGAGATCTAAAGCCCGTGGGGATTGTGCTATCAGGAAGAATATATCCAGAGAAACGCAAGCCCATGTTAAATCAAGACACGTTTGACCAGCCTGGTCCAGTAGTGGTGTGGGTGCCAATTGCACTTACCAGTGACCATTGAGACGATGTACGAATACAGTTTGGAGTGAGCTAAAGAGGCAGGGAAGGTGAGAAGGAGTCTTTTTGATTGATGCCAAGCTCATTTGGGCTGCAGCACGGGATCGAAGGGCGCCGGGCCGAATCTCTGAACGGCACCCCGGTCTTCATCTACCCTAGCTGACATTCGATATTGCAGAGGACCATCTCCGCCAAGTGGCTTTAGTCCGACAAGCGAGCAACCGGCGCTGCGGCCCTGCCCAGGATGAGCGAATGCGACATGTGAGCAGCAAAAAGAGTGGTTCAGGCAAGCCGGGGGGTCGAAGAATAAATGTGGGGATAGACAAGCGAGGTTCCAGCGATGATAAAGTACGTTGACATCCGCCATCCAAACAACATGGCAGCGTTCTAGGAGTCGACATCATGAGTGAGGCAGATGCTTCGGGTTCTGAAGAGTGGGTGGAAAGAGTCACGATCATGGAAGGAAAATGGCGACGCTTTCGGACGCAACATGATGGCTGGATACCAAGACCTATACTACAGAGCGTTGGAATTGATCTGTACGCCATCCTTTGATGAACGTGATAGGGCTGTTCAAAGTGAAGCTCGAGAGCAGCAAAGTAAAAATTGGATGGCGAAACGATACTTGAATTCCATTGGTGGTATGCATCACTCTGTGGATTCTGTATGAGTTACAAGATATATTTTATTTTATCTGGTGCTTCATGATGTCCTTGTATCTGTTCTGAGTCTTTCGATTAGCTTCTCGACTAGAATGGAACTTAGGCAACAAGGAAAAAGGCTTGAAGTCTGTAGCCTGCAGCTCAACTTGCACGAGAGATATTCCAACCAAGTAGTTGAACGAGCATATGAATGATGCCGCGTCGCTCTTGCAGGTCAGCGGAACCGCTAATCTGATGTTTTCCCACGCCACTCTCATATTTCGGTCCGACCATTCCGAACATACTGGCTTTGTCGTGAACGTTTGAACCTTGATGCGAGTCTTTCTGTCCTCCATAGGGGTTATTTAGCATCGTCGATGTCTTAGAGCTCTACGATGCGGTAAAACTGCCAATTGGGGACTCAAAGGGCTTGGAATCCGTTTAGAACGGCCATTCTTCGAGACTTCGACATAGTGACACACCGGCGCGGATTGCTCGGCTTCGCGTTGGACCATCTTGTGGGAATTACTGCCTGCTCAGCCCTAAGTCTTCATCCTGGTGCACTGGTAGATCTCGCTAGCCACCGTTCAATCGGGAAAAATCGAATTGCCTGCACAGAATGATAAAGGATCCATGCATCATTGGCACATGGGAAGCCTGAACATTGTCCTTTCTCATGTCAGTGGGACTTGATTTGTCGATTATACAAATTACTAGTGTTTTGATATCGCCACGCCGCACGATTCAAGGCTGACTGCAGAGGTCTAGGCAACACACCCACTGGCGGGACGGATTCTAGTAGATTAGAAGACTGAAGGAAAATACACAAAACGCAGTTCCAGCGATGATTAAGCATTTCGACTGGCGCCATCTGAGCGTCTCAATAAGGCAATTTCTCTGAGGAGGGTCCTGAGAGTGGAGAGTGGATGGAGGGAAAATGGTGACGTTGCTGGATGAGATTGGTCGCCAATAATATTAATAAGTCCCTTACTACATTGCGTTTGAACTGATTCGTGTGCCAGCCCTGGCACCTGGACGAGGAACCTGGAACATGATAGGGCTACTGGGAGCAGATGTGCCCACGCAGCAACGTGCAGTGTCTTCTGGTGTTATCATGCAGCGGTAATTGGATTCCCATGATGGTACGTAGTATTCAGGGGATGATATATGCTGAGTTATGCAATACCTTTTTCGGGTGGAACAGTGGTAACTAATTCTCTTCCCTCTAAACACTGGCCAACTCCTTGGGCGCTCGCATAGAATCAGGTGGGCCATTCCAGTTATTGTCACGACAAGCATATCTGCGACTCTTATTTGTAGAATTTCAAAAATACTTTTCGCTCCGACCCTGAAGTTTCTTCTCTTTCTTTCGACCGGCCTCCTTTGGATGGGTTCCTGAGATTGCACCAGCCTTTGGACCAAAGAAAAAGCGGCGCCAAGAAACCCAGGGTCGTAGGCCTAGCTCTGCCTAGTTGCAGTGAATGTAGCACCTTTCAATGACCACTACATATGTACCACCTTTGGGGATCAAATTAGACTCGAACCGGATTATTTTACACTTGACGTCTAGGGATGAGACAAGTAGCGATCCATTGTGTATTAGCACTGGGCAATAAGATCGATTCAACCATATTTATAATCTATTTCACATCGAGTAGTGTTCATAGTCTTATAAAGATGCAATAGCAAGACGTTGAGCTTATAGCATCCTCGCTTTCCGGAGTGAGAATCGTTGTCAATCGTCAAACCGTTGTCAGTAGTATATAATTTACAAGTATCGTGAATGCGTCATTTATAGGGAAGTTACAGAATCATTATCATTGTTACGATGTCAAAATTTAACGAGCTGTAATGCTTTATCCATGACCCTAATGCTTGAAAACGCCCTGAGGCAAGAGGAAAGGTGGGAAGGGGTCCGCAGCGAGTAGCTCCCCAAGACCAACATACCAAGCACCAAAGCCTGTGACGACACCGACAATACCTCCCGCCTGTGCAACACTATAGGATCGAGGACGTGAGCACATACGATGATATAGATGAGAGAAGGATACATACGCTGAACTTCCAGTAAACTGGGCTATAGAGAGCAGGGTGAAGGTTGCAATAAGGATACTTAACAACAGAACCAAAGCCACGGTTTTTCGGAGCGCAACAATCCTAGATTGACCTTAGCAATTAGTATACTAACGCAGAAGAAACGTACCAGAACATGAAGCTGATGATGGTCCAAATGACGAGGTAGATACCGAGGGCATCGCCAAGCATGTCGGCGTTGCCGTCATATGCAGCCGAAATGCCAGTTCCGGGAAGCAGGACGGCTGCATACGACAGCCAGAAATTTCCATAGATGCAGAAAACTACAGGATAGGTTGAGAAGGTTAAAGACACGGAAAAGGCGTGAGAGTGCACGAACCTGATCCGGTGAACGTGCTCCTGCGACAAAATTCGACAATCCCACCGGTAAACTGGGATACACCGCCAACGAATAGAGCCATGCCGACTACTACGTTGGGTACGGTGACTCCGCTGGCCCGAGCATTGTATAAAGACAGGGTAATACACGAAGCACCGAAGGAGAAGAGACCCCTGAAAAATTATCTTTCAAATTAACTCGACAAACGCGATAACGATAAACTTACAAAGCAGCGCCATTAGACGGAGGCGGCAGGGCAGCTGTGGGTGGAGGCGGCGGGTTGGCGTTAGTGAAGCGGCCTCGTACCGAGCGATAGGTGATATCCTCACTGACGCCCGACTCGAGCTTTTCGATGTCAGTGGACGACATTTGATAGCAGGTTATAGTAGTGGTGGGCGAGGGAACCAACTGGCATTCTTTCGCTCGCTGTCTCGTCTTTTATAGATGTGTTCACATACCACATGTAGTCACTATCCCACTATGGGCCTCTCTGCCGATTCCATCAATTGATCTTACGATCGAATTGAAAAATGGAACGAGAGTTCGTCAAAAATAGGCTTGGATGCGGGGAAATGTCAAATTCGAAATTCCCCACAGGATCTTCGGATCTGGAGCCTTCAGAGTGCGTACTGTCAGGGAGAACATATCCGGAGGAACCCAAGCCCAAGTAACGGATAGATCTAGGGACCATCAGTCCTTAGTAAAAGCCACCCAACAAAGTAACTTGTTCAGGATCGTGACAGCAAATCACGTTCACGAGTCACTGAAAGACGGCCTCCCGGAGTTCCGCTACTTAGTAGTTCAGGCCTTTGGATTCACCCTCGGGCCTTGGATTTCTAGAGTGCTGGTTGGCGTCAGAAGACAAACCTTTTACCCCACATTCCTCTACTCCGTAATCTGATTTGTGGGGTTAGAAGTTCAATCAGGATCGCGCAGTCCTTTACTGGTACATCTACTAGATGTCTAGCTCGTAAATTATCTGAACACCATGTTAGCCGTCGAGAATATTAATCAATGCGAGCACAGTGTGGCCTATTCCGAAAGACTCAGAAACAACGACTGAAGAGGTATCAACATATAAGAGAATGGTGAAAACCTGACGACAAACGCTTGAGAGTTTGGAGGGACCGCGTGGATTATGAATTATCTTTTTTGAATGTTTGTGATAGTATTGCACTTCCAGACCTTCAAAGACGTCGATTGCGATCAGCGGCGAGGACACTACTTGGTTAGGCAATTTTGTTGAACATGAAGTCTCTGTACTGTAACGGAGTGTATTAGAGGTGAAAACGACATAGAGTTCAGGCACTGTTCCTACCCTGTATCGCCACAACACCAGGCTCGGGCATACGCACCTGTACGAATATGTTGACCAGCGCCAGAGGTCCCGATCGAGACTGTCAAAGAGTGCCTACAAACTTTCCCACCTCCCTTTCTGGCTACCAAAAAGTTGAAAATACTGTAGCTTATAGGAGGAGAGGTGGGTCCCACTGAGGCTAAGACGAAAGCCAGTCACTCGAAGTTTCGACGGAGAATAGTAGAGTACACCGGTGTGGAATCTCGGAAGACCTTAAAAGTAGGGGTCAATTGAAAAGTGGAAAAGAAGTGGTTAAGTCTTCAGCGTGGGCAACCGATAACCGTCGTATGTGCGAAAGCTCGCAGACTAGAACCTATCGTCCCCCTTCCAATCCGCCGAACGTTTCAAATTCAAACTTTACCGTCATTTAATCACCACGGCATTAGTAGAGTGCATATGTGTCACTGGTGAGGAAGTTCAACGACGATATGAAAAAAAGGATGTAAACCACTACTTACTGTGTGGGAATTAACCTACACCCGAAATGTTCGATTTTCTTATTCCTTGATGGCGCCACCGGTATCCACAGCGTCTGCAATTGTACCAGGGTGATATAAATGGAAGACGTCTGATTCTCAATTTATGTCTTCAATACGTCTTCATAGACTCGGCAGTTGCCGCCTGCATCTGTTCCTACCTCGAACCAGTCTGCCTAGCGGGGCGGCATTGCTATTCTTGCTATCCAACGACGACATCCCTCATACGGCAGATCGGTCCCAGTATATCGACCACCTATACAACGATACAACGATACAACGATACAACGATACAACGAAGGAGCTGTCATCCAGCATGAACACTGTTCCCTGAAAAGATAACAGTTGAATTCACACTGCGACGCACGGTTGATGTCAACTTGGTAAACGTTGTGTTGCACATTGAGGCTCCCTAACCTGGTGTTTCAATTTGGGTAGACTTTCAGGAATCTGAAAATAGAGACGCTGCTTACTTCCTTCCTTCCTTCCTTTGGATGTCAGGGATTATATTCATTCAATACAAGCAGTATATCACAAAACACACCGGAATACAAATATCGATTTAGCACAGTCGGATCTTCCCAACCGTGGGATCATGGTCACTGGTCCGACTGTCATAAGATGACCAGTTATTAACCTGGCTGCGGTCAGATGAAGAAGTTCAATCGAGACAGTGCCGTTACTCACATGCATATGTTCCGCCTCCACGCCGCGTTTTACGATAGCACTAGAAATAAAGATATGATCAAGCTGCTGCATGTTCTGATTGTAAACATAAGTGTATTGCTCAACGTCAGCTATTCCAGCTACTTCGTCGATATCTTATAGAACCTCCTGGAGGGATTTGAACACCGAACGAGTCTGGACGTATTCATTGAAGTCTCCTGCAATCACGATATTGGCAGAGTTGTCGATATCGAGAATGGCCTTAATGAAGGACTAGAAAGATCATTTTATAGACAGTTCGTTCCCAGAGAGAAGACACTCACTAAAGTAACCCCAACTTGACTTGTCCGCTGTTCGATAGGGGAGTTCACTGGTGGTCGGGGATCCCCTTGTGTAGAAGTGCTCCCACCCTTGGATGACAAGTGAACATTAATGGTGTACATTTTTGCGCCCGAGCTTGTCGCCCATTCCGCAACAAGAGGCTTTCGAGAATCCTTCCAGGCATCGTTCGTGGGGTCTATACGACCGGGATTCAAGCTTCCGTACAATCAGAAATGGAAAATCATCAGCGTCGGCCATTACATACTTCAAGGTAGGGAAGCCGACCGAGTCCGCACAAACCTCCAGGCTCTCCAGTGAGGTTCCTACAGGTATTCCCGAAACGAGTTTAAGTTTGTCGGCATTGTACCTAAATAATATCATTAAATTTGGTCATAGACAGTGAAATGACGTTAGACCTACAGATAAGCTTGCCGAATGTTTCCTCCCGGCTGTCCGCCATCCTGCCCATCTTCGGGGTTGATGTCGACGAATTCATAAGTCAGCCCACTCTCATCAGCAATAGCAGAAGCTAAGGTTGAGAGGGTTAGATTAGCATCGACGACACCATCATCGTCAGCTCCACTGTTATTTTGGATTTCTTGGAGTCATAATGTCGGGTATCAGAAGGTAGTCGGAGATTTGCTTTGCGACAGCAGGCAGATGGTCAGAGGTCGGTGCCATATTCTCGACCTAAAGGTGAGTTGGAGCAGCTGCCGAACGTACAGATTCCGCCGAATGTACGTTATAATCACCAAAGGTAATGATACATGAATCTGTTTCTGACAAAATCGACGACGGAGGTACGTCGTAATCTCGTGTAGCAATGACGGTTGGAGCAGTAAGAGGAAGAACATAGTAGAATCCATATCTAGATTCAAGTAAGCTGACTGATCAGATGCAAATGGGCAACATACTGGTACGTCACTACACCTACGATGTCGCTCAACTGAACACCCACAGCAACGGATGAATTTTCAGTTCCATCAGTTGGCGATCCGATAATCACAACTTCGGGATTAGCATCTGGGATACCATCAGGACCTGGCAAGGGGATCAACGCCAGGATGGTAAATCATTTCCGGAAGAGCGCACCAAATGTGATGGTCAATCCCCCGCGTCCATTCAATCCAGTGACGTTCCAATTACCGTACACCCAGAATTCTCCGTAGCTATTTTCGAAATTGACAGAGACCGGGTTGTTGATCTGTACGAGTTGTCCGTCAAGACTCTGCCAAAAGTCCATCCCATACACATCAGGCTGGAGGGAAGGATTTGATATGGATAGGAGACTCTGATTGTTGGGAACTGAAAGCCACCCATCGGCACCGACATCCAATGACGATAAGTGCTGAGTTGGGGGAACCCGGTCTATTCTGATGACGATAGGGTCGACAGTGTCGTTGCTGGATAGGACCTTGATGCTGGAAGGCGAGCTGATTTCGGTCAAATAAAGGTAGTTGGATTCGGACCGATATTCAGCGACCTTTCCGCCAAGGGAGACGCTGTCTCCTACACTCACCTGCTTGACGGCCGCAGACCCATAGACGTAGATTCCATTGGGGACACGAGTATCGTTAACAGGATTCCCACTCAAGAAGAAACCATAAGATGTCTGCAAAAAAATCAGGATTATGTTCATGAGAGAGCCAGAAAGATTGACCTTGGCGGAGACCGCTCCTGTGATACCGCTCACCGTTTGGCCGACCAGGGATGAGCGATAGGTCGTTCTTCGAACGTCAGTTATAGAACGTTGGTGACACAGATGATGTCAAGGCTGCCAGAAAGAGGAGAAAAACGGAGAACATCTCGTAAATTGTCCTGTACTGGACAGATAACCATTCTTGCAGATAGCATAGCAATGCATGCAGTGTCTAGGCACAGAATGCTTGAGCATATGCGTCTACATTTTAGCACACATACTTCGAGCTGTGCCTCGTGATCCTGGCCGCATGAAAGAGAAAAATCTGACTGGTCGTAAGAGAACATAGAAATTGCAGGCATGTGGCAATTTCTGATTCTGGAAAGTCATGCCGATTCGGCGCCAACCTGGCAGAGACTATCAGCCTCGGATCACGATTGAAAAAGAGGGTGCGCGGCAGTAAATATCGTAAATATCACTGCGTTGAATTGTATTTAGGCAAGAAAAGGAAATGGCTAAGACTTCCAGCTAATTGCAAGTGATGCGAGAAAATGGTGGCACCATTCAACATCCACTATCTGGTCAAGTATTTCCCAGCCTGTGATATAAGAACAATTCGTTTACGCGCGCTAGAGATGTGCGACTCAACTGGTATATATCCTAAGTTGCTATGAAACAACCGGAGATCACAGTAACAGGACTTTGAGACTTCTGCGCTGTCTTTCGCGTTGGGTACATATGAATTTGTTCATATGTGACAACCATACCATACTTGACGCAAACCATCTCTTTCAGCTGCAAAGTCGTTGACTGCTGTTTTCAGCGCTCACGGTATCTTCCATGGCAGCAGGTGATGACTTACCTTTAAATCATTGTGCTTTCGAAGAATAGTACGCGTGTTTCCGGTAGCTTCGCTCTCAAGATCATCGCGGACAATCTGGTGAACATGTGGAATCGAAGGACCGTCAAAAGTGACAGTCGCCTCCCCTTGTCACTCCGCCACAGAAAATACCGCTGTAACATAATTGCGAGCAAGCAAACCTGAGAAAGCTCGTATAAATCAAGGAGGAATTGGCTTGGTTCTCTTTCACGACCAGGAAATACTGAAAGGTTGGCAGTTCAGCTGTCTCGGGACGTACCAATGCAGCTGACAATGAGTTACTCTGAAGTATTACGGGACTCGGTAAATTTGCGTGCTTTTAGAACGTTCACCCCGCAAAACCTTCGCGGGACAATCTATAGTGGACTTGACTTAGAAAGCTCACTCTTCACGGAATCGAGAGGTGAGTCATAAGCCCACGCGGTTTACGACAGCCGCGGGCCAGGAAACGCGACTAACGGCTTCCGTATGGTTTGATGGAAATATGGTCCGTGAACACATTTAGCGTATCTCATTGCCGTACACAACGCCAACACACCTGAATGGACTCAATACATCCCCTAATAGGCTATTTTGTGGCATTGACCGTCCGCTACAAGACTCGGAAACATTATGAGGTGAATGTCCAGAATCTTGTAATGAGCCAGGCGAAAAGGGAAGTCCGAAATGTGAAGTGGTTGATCGATACTATGTCCAAGTTTAGTGTGTTTTCGGTCCGGTTTCCTGGGGTAATTCTTTCTTGTATGAAAGACCATACGCAAAGGTCGCCTTTTCGGCCCCTGTCACCTTGGAAGCTGGCATAGGACTATTCGTCCGTTGTCCGGGATTGAAGACGACGCCAACCGAAGAAACGAAGGTGTTTTTACCCGGCTCCATATAGACACGGGCCAACCTACTGGTACCAAATCAGTCTGTTGTTTGCCAGGGTCACACTGGCAGCAGGGGGGAGGGTCACTTACGTTCAAAGTCTTGAAATATTCATTTCTGCGTAATCACCTATCATCAATGTTTGAATTCGTGGCATCGTATTGAGTTGGTTGACACGATCCCTTTTAGAAAAACAGAACCGGGGCATCAGCATCATGAATCATGATCGATTGATCTAAAATCTTGGGGGCAGAGTGGCTGTTGGACTGACATGATCAATTTGAACAGATGCAGTGGAAGCGAAGAGGCGTAAACACTTCGAAGTTGAACGTTGAACCGTTGACGGGTACCTGCTGGTACCTGGCATTACTACCCCTGCTGGCCAGATTTATTGAGATTCCTTACTGAATGTTTGGAAAAATCTGGTGGTCGAACTTTCACGACCTGGGAATTTTTGGAATCCGAATCCGCCGAGTCCGATTGCAACGACAGTAACGACGTAGCAGGTATCGTCACCCCCCTTGCCGAGTCCCAGCAATTGGAACCGATGGGAATCTGTGGACCAGAACGAGAGCCCAGTAAAATAAGAAACGAGTGAAGAGTACCAAGGCCATGGACCTGGGTCCTTTTGCCCAGCAGATTGGTTTGCCCTCCACCACGTGTTGGTAATTTGCCTAGTTTGTTCGTGTTACGCACAAAAAGGAAGCTGGACAAATATATTTGGTCCCTGCGCAAACAATTTTGTTCTGAATAGACTGCAAAAAAAAAACATCCATCTCTACCACTGACGCCCACGATGACGAACACGATGTCGACGTTGCCACCGCCGTCGCACTATGCGCAGGAGCGGGATCGCTTGTGAGTCCACCCTCCTTTCGATGGACGCGATAGCCAACCGGGTGTCCACTGTACATGATCCGGAGTCCGAGTCCTTGGACTCGGACAGGCGCATGCATATTAACTTTCCGTGTTCGAATGTTATGCTAATTGTACCCTTCCTCCATGCTCCTCAAATATCCTGATGGTCCTCCATATCCCATCGTCTATGATAGAGAATACGACTTGGTTGTACGCCAGGAGCCAAAGCAGGCGCGGATGTGCGGTGTTGGTGGAAAAGGTAAGATTGCTGCTCTCTGCGATGAAGAAAGATCACGCTTAACTACACTGCACAGCTGATAGAAGACCCATCGATCCACCGCCAATTGTTCAGTTGCGTGTCATCGATCCACGGCGACACCAGCAACACGCTTCAGGTTCCGATGGCCGGCCGGCCTCACCAAGTGGCAGTAGTTATGCCCAAAGCTTTCTACAAAATCCTTATTACTTCATGTTCGCAAGTCTGGCGAAGCCTGATGATGATAAAGAATTGCATTGGTTAAAAGCAAGTCGCTTGCCTAGACTAGGATTCGTTAGCTCACCTACCAATAGGATGGCAAGACGCGATGCACAACTGGCTCTGTCGTTTCTTCCCTCTATCACCTCAAGGATCCCCAGCGGAACAACGAAGACGCGGGATTCTTTGTGTTTCCTGACCTTAGCGTCCGAACAGAAGGTAGTTACCGACTCAAGCTGAGTTTGTTCGAAGTCGTAGGGTGAGTCCATATGGTTACCACACCCGGGCGCATCGCTGTTTTACCCGCAGCTGTCTCTAAACATATGTTAACCCCCCTTCCTTCAGGAATAATGTTCGACACTGCAAATCTATATACTCGGCGCCGTTCTATGTCTACACCGCCAAAAAGTTCCCTGGCATGGAGGGTAAGCCATCTTGTTCCCGGTGTGCTCATCGCGTCTCATTTTCTCATCAGAATCTACCCCTTTGTCTTGTTCTTTAGCTGACCAGGGAATCAAAATTCGTATTCGCAAGGACATTCGAGTTCGGAAGCGGCCGACCACGGTGTTGGATACGAGTAGGCAAGAATCCGATCAAGAGGATGACGAAGAAGACGACGCATCCGATGACGGAAGGCGAGGGAAACCATCATCAAAGAAGAGGCAGAAACGGGTCAAGGATGGTGCAGCACCGGCCGGGTACAGCGCGTACCAACAACAACCTCTTGGGCCGCCTCCGCCCCCTTCGTCTCAATGGAACTCGTATCAACCACCCCAGTCCCAGTCAAATATTGATCCTTCTTTGGATGGAGCAAGCAGCGTGTCGATTCCTCCACCTCCTGGAGCAACGTATGCTGTAGCTCCCCCGAGTTCGACTAGCGGTCCAAGCGCTGCACCTCCACCTAGTGCTCAGCATATTCCGCCCACATCAGGTGCTACCCATATCCCACCTCCACCAGGTGCAACCCACCTTCCGTCTCCGGCTACGCACGTTACATCTGCCCCACATGCTGCCCCTCCAACTTCCTCCCCTGTTGCAGTTCCTCAGCCACCAACGGCTACCCATATTTCGCCTACGTCAGGGTCTCATGTCCCACCACCATCCCCTGCAAGCCATGTAACCCCACCGACCCATGAAACCTACGATTCTCGTGCGTACCATCCGCCACCTCCGCCTCCTCATTATGACCATCACTACGCGCCGCCATACGCATATTCGCAACCGCAGCCGTACCAATATTCTGGGAGTTATCAGGGTTGGGGAGGACCGCCGCCGCCGCCTAGCCAGCACCCACCTCCGCCTCATCAGCAAGCGCCACCGCCCCCGCCTCAGTCAGCTCCTCCAGGTGCCTACGATCCCTATGCACATCCTCCACATTATTATCCTCCAAGGTATGAGTATCCGCCTCCGCCTCCGCCGCAGGTTCCGCACCAGTATTATTATGATAGTCCGTACGATCCGAGACAGCACCCTCCTCCGCCTCCGCAATACCAGCACCAACATCAGCATTATTACCCGCCACCTCAGCACAGAGAGTCATGGGGAACCCCAGCAAGTGCAGGCGTCTGGAATGGAAATCCTTCCAATGCCAGCGCAAGTGGCAGCACGGCAGAGTATCCGACCCCGACCAGCGCGACAAGAGAGTACAGTAGCAGTAGGCCAGCGGAATACTCTTCTGTGCCGCCACCGCCATCAGAAGGAAAGATTCAATTAGCACCACTGAGAGGACCAAGCGTCATTCAGTTGAGTGAACGTGAGCGTGGGGAGAGAGCTGGGAGCACTAGCAAAGGCAAGCTAAGCATCGGGAGCATTCTGAGTCGGGAAGGCGGCGCTTGATTGATATTCAAATATTTTTTTGGGTTTATTGTATACGTACTTGGTACCTGCTATCTGTCTTCGCTGTTGTCAATGTATAGTTTTCGAATAGAAGGATGAATTCTTGTTACTTTGCATTGATTAGGCCAGGTCCATCGGTTCTGGGCTATTACTAGGCCATAGGCATTACTTGAGAAGCTGTGACGGCTGCATTTGGTTGTAGGACGCCAAAAGCAGAGCCCAAGAACACAATAATGTATATTGCTCACGAATCGGCTGTTTTGAAATGAACGAAGGTCAGGGATGCTTTGATGCCTGAACGAGATGTGGATGTTGGAGAACCTCCCATTGAATACTGGGTCATGCCAGGGAGTAACGGCATGCCCAATTTTTCTGCGATCCATTACTCTCGTAACCATCTCTCTAGCATTACCCTTGATGTTGCAAGCAAGAAAGTATATCTGATTAAGTGTGGATGATTAGAATCTGTTACGAGTCTAGGGATCCATAGTCTGTGGAGAAGTCGGTTAATAACTGCGTGTCAACAATTTGCTTGAAGGAGATTCGAGGTGCAGCAGCAAAGTGGAGCTTCTGGGATCTCGATTCCAGAGAATGGTAAGTAGCACATCCGGGGGTCGGGTCGGTCCTGCATCGTGTAGATGTCGGAGGATGGAAAACTTTTACTGTTTTCTCACTCGCAGTCTGCTGACATGATTTCTCTCGGGAATTTGAATGGGTGTCGGTATCAGTACCAATATTATCAGTGAGAAAGAAGGAAAAGTGCTCCGGTGATGGACTGTGAATGTCAGGTAAGGAAGACATGAAATAGTTAATGAAATACTGAGATCGAGAGCTTGGAAAAATGGCAAGAAGCTCGGATTTAAACGTTAACGTCACAACTGTTAACGCGGGATTCACTATCCTTCTTTGGCCAAGCTGCATTAAGAACCGTCCTGGTTGCCGTAGCCAACCAAACTTGCGGCATTGACAGACGCGGGAGTAAGCAAAAAGAATCAAGGCTAGTCTCCGAGGCCTTGCGGTCACGTTTTCCTTCGCGAATTCTTTCATCTACTTTTGTGTTTCCAGGATTGAATCTGCTGCCAATGAAATAAACATCTGAATCCTTGAGAAACACGAAATCGGCATGGGATATAACCTATCTTCAATCTTGGAGATGATCCTACGGTTGAGGGATCACATGGACCGCTCCGTCCAAACCTGGCCAATCTTCATCGTCCTCGTTGTCTTCTAGTGAGGAGCATAACCAACATTGATGTATCGACAAGGTCCGGTTTATGTAGAGTCAACCATGCGGGACGGACGCTGTTGCGTTAGTACGGAGTAAAGTGTCAAATTCAAACAAAAAGCCTACAGGGTTTTGGGGGTGCGGGATTTTTTCATTTGGGGTTGCAGATAAGAATCCTCAAAGGGCTCTCATAGAATATAACTGCGAAGATGGCAGCAGACATAATAGCTGTTGGAAGTGGGGATACTGATTCGGGTGTCGTCCTGACGCGTTCAGGTCATATGATATTCACGTGACTGATTTTATATATGGACATTTTCATTACTTACTTCCTCAGTCGTTCACTACTATCAGTCCGATCCCTGAGGAGGATAGGCTAATAAGTCCCAACAATAGGTAGTAAATTGACCTTAAAGATAATTCTCCAGAGTCCCGCTCGGAAGTTGAAAGTACCGGCAGTATTATTTAATTACTAGTTTGATTCTGTGTGAGCGTATATTATTACCGACACCCTAAAAGTCACATACCAATATTATGGTAAAATCATTGAGTGAATGAGTGTGACTCTGTGAGATCAAGAAAAGCCGCCGGAAAGAGAGTGGCGGTCAATTGAAAATGGCTGCGATCACGTGGGTGCAGGACCATTGTTCGGCGAATCCCGAGTCTCGGCTCATCGTTCACGACGACGTCCTCAACGCGTCGAGTATCCTCTGGCCGCGCGCAATGCCACCTGGGACGCCTTATAACTCATTTTTAGTTGAGTACCCTACCATACGCGTCGATGAATTCACGACACCAAAGGACGACCGACGGGCTCAGCTTTACCTGCTCACCCACACCCATTCGGACCATATCGTAGGGCTCCAAGCCAAGGGATTTGCAGAAACGGTCTACTGTTCACACGACTCGAAGGAAATGCTGCTAAGGCATGAAGTGTACAAGGAGCGTGCTCTCTACGGCACCGAGCTACGTGCAGAGAAATTGAGAACCTACGGTCATTTGAAAATCGATCCTCTGGTTGGCGAGGATGGCGAGGTGTACTACCAAGGCTCCAGAGATTTTCTGGTGAGTATATTTATCTGTGGTACTGATCTGGTTGATGTTGGCGAAATCCCCGCAGAAAGTTCTGCCCATTAACAGCCCTGTTGATATTGAGCTTGATGCCGAAAATTCGGTAACTGTTACTGCAATCGATGCAAATCATTGTCCGGGCTCGGTTATGTGAGTTTCCCTTCGTTCATTCCCCTGGATGTGGTATTTATTGCCTGTAGGTATCTCATCGAAGGCACAAAAGGAGCCGTTCTTCACACAGGAGATCTTCGTGCAGAACCCTGGTTTCTGGAATCTCTGAAGCGCAATCCGTTTCTGCAGCCCTATCTTTCAACTTCTTGGGGCAACAGGAGCAGCGTGATTAAGCCCCTAGAGGCAATATATCTCGACACGGCCTGTGTAATGAATATTGAAGAGGTTCCCACCAAAGTACGTGTTTTTTCTAGCTATCGTGGCCTCACTCAACAAAAACAGGAAGATGCCGTGGATGGTCTCGTCGCTCTCATGCAGCTGATACCAGAGTCGACCCACTTTTTTATCAATTCCTGGACTTGGGGCTATGAGGACGCCTTGAAGGCTATCGCTCGTGCATTTGATTCCCGTATCCATATGGACCGGTACAAACATGCTATCTATTCGCATCTGGCAAACGAGCCCCTTCTGCGGTCGATTGGCACGCGTGATGCGGGATCGACCCGTTTCCATGCATGCGAACGATTCGAACGGTGTGAATACGTAGATGTCCCTGCTAATCGTCCCCATGCCACAAGCACCAATGGGAACCTGGTGGTATACATCAACCCTGTGAGCACGATGAACAAGGGGCAATGGTCAGCGTATCAGCATAATACCAGGCTGCGCATCATTGAGCAAGCGGAATCTATAACTTGTCTAGTACGCTTTTAATACCGTCTTCACCCTTCACCGACTGACCATGGCTTGCAGCTAGTCCCTCTCGCTCGTCACTCACCTCTGCCCGAGCTACAGCGATTTGTTTCCCTTTTTCGCCCAAAGACCATCATTCCGAACACCCTTGATCCTTTCCTTCACGGTCTTGACTGGACTGGAATTCGCACCGTCTTCTCCAGCTGTCTTTCTAGCTGCGAGTCTCCGACACCTGCAGTTAATGATGACATACGTCCTCTGAGCGACCTGTCCCATGACGAAGACGGAATTGATGTTGCTCATAAGAACTTGGTGGGGGACCAAGCAGAAGAGACTGCGAACAAATGGGCGGATGGTCGGGGGAAGCGACGGAAATTGGAGGTGCTGAGGTCGTGGCTGGGACTGCCACCTTTGCACATACTGAGCTCTATAAACATGGAAGAAGAATCTCGGGGCTATGATTCCAGCTCCGATGCAGACGATGAGCGAGGCAAGACTGCTCATCGTCTTTTTGCGCATCAAGCGGGAGTCCCGTTGGTGGAGTCCCAGGCCGACTCTTCACCCCTACCTCCGTCATCACCACCAGAACCGATAGCGCGACTCACCCTACCACACCGTTTGCGACTTACCCAGCTTCCTTCTCATAGCACATCCCTGACTGCGGTCAAGTATGTACTCGATCCGTCTCCGTTGTCTGCAGAACGGCCAGCCAAAAGGCCAAAACTCGAGAAACCGAAAGCCCAATCACCTATACCTCGGCGTCCAACGTCGCCTCCAATAGCGTCATCCTCTCGTTTACCTCCTTCAAGGCCCATTTACACCTTCCGCGGAAGGAAGGCTGCACTGGATGATCCTTCTGATAATGATTCGGATGATTCAGCAGATGAACGTGGACGGACGGCTCATTTGCTGTTTGGAGGAGGTAATATGAAATGGGACGACGACGACGATGATTGTGAACCATCTCAGCGTGAACCTCAAGAAGAGACCGAAAAGCCTTTGCCTGAGATTCAAAATGCCTTGCAAGGCCAAGGTAAAGATCCTCCCAAAACCCAGACAACGGCGAAACCTTATGTGCATTCAATTGATCCCATCACTCCCGTTAAACGACCCTTGGTGGCGTCGTCCATTTCTCAGAAACCTCCAAAGCAACGATCAAGGCGATGTCCAAGCCCTACCGAAGAAGTACTAGAGTCTCCTCAATCGCCTGTGTCGTCCTCCATCAACATGTTCATCAATTCAGCTCCTCCAAGATCACCAACAAAGACTAAACAACTTCCGAACAACGTCAAAATCACTTCTGATGGTACCTCTTTTCTGAAGTCGCGAAAATCATCAATGCGACACGCGGATGAGGTTATGGCATCGGTGTCATCTCCGCACCTCCCAACAAGCGCTAAGAAATTCCCACCGTTGGATAGTCCTGTCAAGAGACGACGTACAACGCCTTTTTTCAAAACTTCAACACCAGTTGCTGCTCAGCTGGCCGAACGTATACAACTCGCTGAGAAAATCTCAAAGTCGAACTCAGAACTAGTATCACCGGCGTACCCAGGGAGAAAGCTGAAACTCAAGAATCGTCATTTGCGGATGGTTGGGAAGGAGCAACTTCAAGAGTGGCACGCTCAGCGATGGAGGGAGTACGATGAAAAGCTGAGAGAACTCGCAGAGAGTGAAGTGGTGCAACAGCTAGACCACGATAGGATTGAGAGGATAAAGAGGCGCATCCAGGATGCGCTGAAGAAGAACGAGAGGGTGTCAATGGCACTCCCAATACTTATGTGTACGGCAACAGAAAGTCAGCTGGAGGACATGGATCCTCGATACATGTTCTGAGCGGCCTGTTGCCGGCTTAATTGTAACAGGTGATTGAGACGTGGATACATTATTGTTAATACAGAACCGTTATATTTACGTCTAGTGCGTGATTCGAGTGAAGTCGAACAGGCGATGATGAATTTCCTATCCTTACACCTGAGCGGCTACATACTGTTGGTCGTCAAATTGCCGACTTTCACATCGCTTCCATCCATCGTCGCAGTAGAAAGCGCCTCAGTCTACCATATACTGCCTTTACGCCATCCAAACTCCACCTTTGTAGCTTTCACGATAGAGAATGACCCTTTACCCCATACCCGTAGCTCCAGAGTCGGGACGTGATAAAATTTCACCAAGCTTGAACCTGCTGTCTTTCAGTAAGTGAAATGGAAGGTCTGTACGTACCGTACCTTGTTGCGTAACGTATTAGTATGGAGCAATTGGTATCAGCTCCAGCGGAGGATGGCCTGTAAATCTTAACAACCCCGTGTGTAGGAAGACGAGCTACTTACATCTTGTTGCTATTCAAGCATCTTGACCAGCAACTGGCGCCTGATGCCCATTGGATAAGTGTCGTAGTACAGACAAAAAGCTAGGTATGATGATCAGCAATATATTTATTGTGAAAGGCACCAACTTTACGTGGCCATGTCTATCAAAAAAAGGTCCGCATATCGAGACTCCGAAATATCAATGGGTTTTTCAGGCAATCCAGGCATGTTGTGTCAAACATTTCGCCACAGAAATACAGCAGGTTCTCTGCAGAAGAATGGTTTCCGTAGATATTTGTTTGTGCATAGTATTTGAAGGACATTCCAAGAATCCAAGTTAGAGAAGAGGATATATTGAGTGTTCATAGGGTAAGAACAGACACTATGATGCGTACCACGAAGAGAACGCTCGAAGGCATACTGTGGTCTGTCAGCGGGAACACATTTCCGTTGGTTCTTGGTCGCTTTGAACTCCTTTCGGAGGTACACGAGGTGACAAGTGCACTTTTTACCCCGAGCGGATATTACTAGTGAAGTCTGAGAAGAAATATCAGTACGGTCAGTTTGACTGGGAAGTAGAGATCCGAAGCATACTCAAGCATTTACATGCTCATCGAATGTCTGCTCCGGTAGAGAGAAGAAAGGCAACAAGCTTGTGTTGTCAATGAAACAGAACATTCTGGCATATATTCACAGTCTGAAAGAAAGCATATATTTGTATCCGATCTCTGTGTTAGGAATGTCAAGAACACTACTAGCATGAGGCAATGAGACAAAGGCTCCGGTATCGGAGAAACTGATGAGATCCTCTTTGTTGTTACTCGCGGCCGGCATGAAAGTTGGAAAATTCCCTCATCCCAGGAGCGAACTCCGAAAGGTTTCGGCTAAGGGAAGGATTGCGATACCGTACTGATAATTACCGCTCGATCATTAGGTGACCAAAGTGAAAAATGCGAAGAAGCAAATGTGTTGGAAACCCTCGGTGTTGCGCAGGGTAGACTCCAGGCTGGTAAGGCCAGATAGTATGAACTTCTTATTCTACAGCTCCTATAGAGCTTGTATTTATACTCTCCAGGCTTATATCTAGAATTTACTACAACTTTTTCTTTCTCTCGAGCTTACTCATCAACTCTCGGCATGATGCCGGATTGCCTTTCTAGAACTTTCCAGCAAAATCCCAACAAAATGGGTCCAAAGGCCCACGGAAGGAGGGATATGCTGAGATATTTAAGCCCTTTACCCCAGCGGAAATCTTTAGTGTCCAGATAATTTTTCATAACGTGGCAGAAAAGATATTAAAAAAAATGAGTCCGGCGGCCCGGATTGGATGAGCGTTGATACCCAAGTCTGGTCCGACGGCAAGTGCGCTTCCTTCCTACCATCACTACCTGAGTACCCTCGCAACCTCCGTGGATTCCTCCTTTTCTGGGACTTCAACTCCCCCAAGTGGTGAGACTGGTCAGATATTTGCTGTAGGGCTCGTATATCTGCGTCGGATGTAGTGTTCCCTTCGAAATGTCAACTCGGCGGACTCAAAAACGACGGAAGACTTCAGCGTCCACATATATTCACCTGCCTTGGCAGAATCAATTCATGAAGGAAGGAGAAGTATCCTTGCTTTCGATTTTGGCCGATTTCAATGATTACTTGGACGAATACGCCCTGCGGACTCCTTCAACTGCATCTGGCATCATGACCGCTACAAACTATCTCAGACTCTGTTTGCATCTCCAGCGCACGCCTTCTTCGGGGTTTGAATTTTTCCTAGATCCTAGTTTGCAGGATCGATATCTCACTTATTCTTCCGACGTCGACGTCCTTTTGTACAAAGGAATCTGTGTTGCATCACAGGACGATATCCTCTATATTCTTTCTCATCCTATCTCGAAGAAGAGAGATCCTGCACTTACGCTGCATGCCAAGATTCAAATGGAATACTTTTTCATTCCGTATCAAGTTGTGGCTGAATATTTCAGAAGAGTTTCTCGGTCAGGCTGAAATGTCGGACCGGCGAAGAAAAAAGGGAGGGGTTCGTTCAAAGACTCAGAGAAGTAAAACCACCCTCTTTCTAGCAATGGCGTAGCTAAGCCTTCTTCCTTTACTACCTTGTCTCTTTCAAACCTTCCTCTTCCATTTGCATCTTTGCCTGTCAATGTTACCGAATCTCAGTCACCTTCGAAGGACAGTCATCAAAATAGATCTGGGGTGATCGGATATCTACACCAGCCACAGGATGTAGTTCAGACCAAGTCTCTAGACGGTAAGGTTTCAAACTTGCGTTCCATGGCATTTCCATCCGAAAAAAATGATCAATAGTTTGTCATTTGATCTATCAGGAAATCGAAGACGACCTAGCAGAACGCCACATCGGATGGCGTGCTGATACCTGTTTCTTATCAGCGAATGGAACGCAGGATAACTGTCGCACCGAACAAAATGTTATCTTTACTTGGACACGCCTTGTACCATCCCACGCTGGATCATCAGACCTCCCCCAACCTCTGCATTCATTCTCTCACCAATGTCCTGTTTCACGTATTGTGTTGAGTACGAAAGAGAGGGATTCTTGGAAGAGCGCCGTCTTAAGGGACGCGTATACTACCGGAATCGAAAGTTTAGACACGAGGCGCGATGCAACCCTCAGGAGATGAACGCTTTAAAGAGAAGATGAGAAAGCGTGCTGGAGAGAAGCACACTGAAGAGCTGAGAAGGCGTTTAGAAGAGAAGTTGAGAAGGCGTGTTGAAGAACAGAAGGGGAGACGCGCTGAAGAAGAAAACGCTCGAAGGCGGCAGCAGACATCTGAAGAGACGCATAAAAGAGCTGAAGGGAAGAAGCAGGAGAAGGAGAAGGAGCGAGACCAGGGCTCCCAGGTGATTGAGAAGCGATACAAGGCGAACGATGAAGAATGGTCCAAGTTGAAGGGCCAGACAAAAGGAAGCTTGTGCTTCAGCGACATTCCTTGGCCCACGGTATTCGAAGCCACTCATCCAGCAGCCGTCACACCCCTGGCCGTGCGATCCCTCTTCACAAATCCCAAGCACGTCGCGGAAAAGCATTGGCTATCGCCCAAAAAAGCGGTTTCATATGGAGCTCTTGAGGTGGCACACTGACAAGTTCAGCCAAGTGGTGAAATGCGTGGCAGAGGGGGATCTCCGAGATGTGCACAACGCTGCAGAGGTGGTAATCAGGGTGTTGAATGAACTGACGGCGAGTCAGTAGTGGGTATAGCTGTAGATCGTTTCTTGTCCATTGTTCTCGGTAGATCTTAGTACTTGGAAATAACATCACTTATGGTGCTAATGCCTTGTACGATAACTGGTAACGTTGATCGATGTCGGTAATGCCCCATCATTAGATTCTGGATATTTGT
Source organism: Guyanagaster necrorhizus (assembly GCF_019112545.1). NCBI lineage: Eukaryota > Fungi > Basidiomycota > Agaricomycetes > Agaricales > Physalacriaceae > Guyanagaster > Guyanagaster necrorhizus. The sequence continues at coordinate 81,991 of NW_025064889.1, read as the reverse complement.
TGAATTCAGAAATCCTGCTGAACTGAAGGATGCCGGGGAGGAAGGCTTATCAGAGGATGCTGGGGAAAGAGACGAGAGGAAGGAGATGGAAGCCACAATGGCAGACTCTCTGTAGGATAAGAAGGAGAGAAGATAATCCGAGGCGACAGGAATGTTCGGCATTCTTGGCGTGAAGCCAAGTAGTCGGCAACTAATTTGGTAGCAGGGTAATACTATTTCAACATTGGAAAGCGGCTGAAGACTCGGTTTGACGGCTTTGTAGTGCCGGACTCTCTGAATATAAGTTAGGAGGTCCTTGGGTGTCCTTCCTCCAACATCCACGTCCGTAAGTCCCATCCTTGTCAATGAGAAAGTAGGTATACCGAGAATTTTCACAGTTCCTTAACATGAAACCGACGACAAATGCAGAGCGAAAAGAATGAAGGACCACTATGAACCAGCGCCTAATTCCCTCGTCGGCCTTCCTACTGAACTCCTCGTGATCATCGTTAGCAACTTCGTAACCAGAAAGGACATCTTCTCGCTTGCTCGAGTCTGTCGGAGACTTAAAGACGTTGCCATGGCACGCTGGTTGTGTTCCCCAACGAATGAATATATAAGACAATACAGCATATTCTGTAGCCCGATTTCCGGCTATGTGCCACTGGGGGGTTTCATGCCGTTTTCCTCCTTCGCAGACCTACGCCTATGGCTCGTGATAAAATCTTATATCCCGTCGATGACCCTGGCATTTAGTACGGACTGATAAAGAGTACCAGGAATTCTCTCGATACGTCGATACCATTCCCAGCGACCAAAAGCACCCAGTACTTCATATCAGGTTACATATCTCACTCCCCCATAAATACTTGGGCATTCAATGCCTTCTGCACTCGGCTCGCAGAATACGACAGTGTCGTATCTTTCACAGTGATCCAAAACGAAGACCACCGCGGCGCCAAGTACGTGGTGTTGGATTAGCAAGCAGGAACTCCGTCGTATCCCGCCGGCCGAGCTCGATACCCCTTTATGTCGGGATGGACAATATATACTGAATGCGGACCGTCGAGCACCCTCACCGCGTTTCTGCTTATCGCTACGCTGTGTGAGGGTGAGTATCTACTTATGTTACTTCGTTTATGTTACTGATTGGTATCCTATAGTCTACACTATAGCTAACAGTGTACTCTATTAGGTACTACGAACGCGCGTCACTTTCTTAAACGTGGATGCGAAGGGCCCAAACCGCCAACATATCTTCCACCCACCACCATTCACAGCCCCCACCGAGTTGCGTCTCGAGGATATATCTAAGCGGTTCGACGATTGGCTGCTACGCTCAGCAGCTGCTTCTCCTATCCACACGTTGACTATTGACCACAGTGATATGCCATTCGCTCGTCTCCGTCTTCTTACAATTCGTAAACTGATTTTGGGTAGGCGGACTATGACAACATCCCAATTGGTTCAGCTCGTCTCAGATGAAGCGCATTCCTCACTCAGCGAGCTCATGTTCCTGCCGAAGGCAGAGCCGTACTGGGAGATACCTGTGAGAGGACGATTGATCCCTCTTAGTGCAAACGCGATGCCCGGCATTACTAGTCTCACCGCCGATTTCAAAGTCTTAATCAAGCTGCTCGTTCCACCGAAAGCATTTCCGAAATTGGAACGCGTGGAGGTGTACAGCATAGGTAGCCACAACTCCAGTGCAGCAAAGGATGCTGAAGAGCTTCTATCAAGAACATCGTCGTTTCCCAGCGTGCATTGCGTCACCTTTCCCGTTGGTGCATTAGAACCGGAAGACTGGGATGATCTCAGCGATAGCGGGATTGTCTTACTAAATGTGACGAAGGTGATAGAGCGCAGTCCTCGCAGTACTTCGTTTCATTCAGTGATGATATCTCAAGCCGGAAAGGTTTTCCCAAATATTGTTGGTATCGACGCTTGATAGGAGTAATCGTTAATGTGATACATAAACCGGGATTTTCGAGTTTGCGAATGACCACTACGACGTTCTACAGAGACAGGGGTCGAAACATCGAGAAATTGAATCCCAATAATCAGACGACAAGAGATTCCGTGCTATGACCGTCGTTCAAAGGGAAAAAATGTTGTTGGCCTACCTTGGGATGGTTGGCCAGTCGTCGCTACTCTACCGAGGCCGGCCTTCGTGTGACGTCGTTGCTGTAGGTCCATGTGTACTTCTCGGTCTAGGCCAAGTCCCAGGTAACTGTGCTGCGCACCTGACGTCCCGCCTCAAGGAGACAAGACCCATAATCTTGCACAGGTTTTAGGAACGACGACGTTGCTCAGTGAGCTAAGATTTTAAGTCTGTTACGTTCCCGTGGCCGTTCTCTTTCTACGGGTCGGCATGATGATGATATGTATTCGATATCGAATTAATTACGGGGTAGTGATGCAGAGTCCGGTTAGCGTCAGCCAGGGGGTACGGATGCAAATCCTTTTGAATGGCTTCGATGTCACCAATATTAATTTCTTGATGAAATCTGTATTTCGGTGCTGAGGAGAAATGGGTTGGTTAGTGAGGTGAAATACATAAAATTGGGACCTATGAGCATCGATGACTAGACCAGGAAAGAGTCCACTGTAGATATTCTGGTATCCAAGCCAAATTAAAAGGCGTCGTGGCTAAAAACGGCAACCTGGGCAAGGTGCCATGGCAACCATAGCAACGACATGACATCCAAACAGGCACAAATGCAAACGTCTCTTTGCTACCATTTACCACCATTCGCCACCCACCGAGGACAACGACCGGGACGACAAAGGCCCTGGGAGCTGCATAACGAGCATCGGTGACGAGCAGTGTGTGTACAGCACTAAGCCATTCATCGCGCAGTTACGTCGGGGATCGCATCTTGCCATGGCATCTGCAGTTCTTCCGGAACCAAAAGGTGAGTTTCCTTCTTGAAAAGGGCAGCGAGAGAGGCCGAATATCGAGGAATCATGGATTGCCGGCGCCGCAGGGCTATATATGTAGTGGGAGAACGGTATTGCCAGGGGCTGCATCACGAAGCCGGCAGCGTTGATGCCATCTGTCTCTTATTGTCTGTATCTTCATCGTACGTTGCTGATTCACTTTCCCAGGCGAGCGCCCAGTATCACTCTCTGTTGACGGTCGCCCCTCGTCGTCGCCATTTCCATCGCCAGGCTCACCCTTCCTGCCGCCCCCAATGCCCAGTGTCCATGAATTTGCCATACCAAGTTCAAAAAACAAGCCAAAATCTCAGGAAAGATACACACTTCCATCAGACACCATGCCAGCCTCGCCAGTCTGTGTTTTTTCCCCAATAACGCCGACACCGCCGGCGGCACCTGAGCCGTCGGTAACGACACCAACGACGCCCATGCCGGTTATACCACCAAAAGCGAGCCGGAATTCAGTATCTTCACTTGCGTCGAATCGACCAGCTCCTCCCTCACCGGCGATGTCTCGCCGTGCCTCAGGTGCACCCTCGTCAAGTGGCATTTCATTGTCCCGGGCTAACTCCACACGGACGCAGTCTATCGCGTTGTCCGTGACTTCTGTGACCTCCTCTTCAAAGAAGCGCGTCGTTGCTGAGATCTGTATACGTGATTTTGGGTATCCTGCGACAGACGAACGGCACCGGGGGCTAGGGCCAGACGTACCCAAGCCTAATCGACCGGCTGTCATCAACCGTCTAGAAGCAGACAGCGACAAGGAGGAAGACAAAGATGAAGACGACGAAGGGGACGAAGGCTGGTCGCGTTTCAGATGGGGTATTGGTCGGCTCAGCTGGAATTTCGGTGCTAGCCATCCTTCGTCGTCATCGTCGCCTTCTGCGGGTGGGTCTGGAGGCGATGGGTTTCCGAGCAAATCGGATCTGGAACGGAATTTTGTCGAGGCCGATGATGATGATGACCACGAGGATGAAGACGAGTTTTACGACGTCGAAGAAGAAGAAAGTGTAGATGAGCCGTTGCTACCAGGTTTATATAAGGCGCTGTATGCCTTTGAGCCGGAGGGTACTGCGGAGATGGCGCTGGAGGAAGACCAGATCGTCAGGGTGGTAGGTCGAGGAGGGGGAGTAGGTTGGGCCGTTGTCGTCGTGGATAAAGAGAAGAACAAGGCTATGCAGCAACAGCATGCCTTGGTTCCGGAGAGTTATCTGGAGTTGGTCCAGCTAGACGAGAATCGTTAGCCGGCGTCCTCATCCGCATTGTAGCGTGCAGGCGCGCGTGTACATCCGTCCTCACCAACTGCCTGTTTCATTTTCTGTTGCATTACTGATTTCTTTTGTTTCAAACATTATCCTGTAAAGCGTAGGTACCATATGGATCATGGGACAATAGTAGCTTACATTACTTTGCTTTAACAGAGCAAGCAACCTAAGTCGGATAACGTACATGTATCTTCTATTCTCTTCAATCACCGTGGAAAACCTGGGGAATCAAACATATGGATAAGCTGATGGACAAAATGTTCAAATGGAGGGCTACCATGACGGGTACTCGTCTTGAGCATCATTTGCTTATGGGGAATTTCAGTGACCAATCACCAGAAGGACACTGTCTTGCAATCTCGAGCGTCCTCGTTTCAAATCTGGAGTCAAGCTTGTCTATAATACTTCAAGGGAAGAGCCGCGTTGATGGATACGGTTGCCCGACTTGACTAAAGATAAGGTATTTAGCATACGACTAATCCCACGACCTTGAGAAAAGGAACCTGCAACAAGTGCGACGCGAACACGGCTCGACAGGTTGCCTTGATCAGCCGCAATGATATTGAACACGGCCAGGATTGTAATGTCCTGCGCACCCGGAATTAGATACGTCAACCAGATCCGAAGCCTCGTTGGGGTGATAGATACTTGGATTTATATCGGTCTTGAGGAGTGAATTTTTCCAAGTACTAGGGGATATATCAATGGTGAGGGCGGGGGCTTGGGAGGGGGAGGGGAGGGAAAGAAATATACCAGACGTTTCCGACGATTATAGAACTCCTGAGGATGTGATGCTAGATTGTTCCGTTGTGACATTTCACTGACGTAGAAAATCCGGGGTTTTGCGTGTAGCAAAGCGACGAAGACACCTCAAGTAATGATTGCTTGTGCATAATCATTAAATAATTCGACGATCCGAATGCAGAAGAAAGACCTGATTCGAGAGTAGGTACGGAATGGCGACCAGGAGGGGATCTATAAATCTTGTGCTGCCAATAAGTACAGGAGTTTTAGTACCCCGGCATCTACAAGCAAAAGCAGAAGTGTAGATTAGGTCTATCAAAACGAGTGAAGGACACGCTGTTCCAAAGGAATGACCAACAGGAAACTTACGCTGATTTGTATAGAAAAGCCAAGGTACACTCTTCCAAAGGCTACTTGACATTTGGATTGTCGGCGTCGATTTCAACAAGAAAGCAGCTTCACCCACTTGCCCTCAAGCGCGGGCCGTCGGGTCCGATCGAAATTGGTCAATTTTTTGAAGACTATTCATTCCCCTCATGACTCCGACGTCGACTGCCACTTTGCAACATTTTCATGAACGCTGGTGGGGAAACAACAACCTTCTCAGTGCCAACACAGTCATACACCTTCCAGCATTCTCAGACCTCCATATTTTTGCTTTTTCTGGCTCCTGACTATTGGTTCGCAAGTAAAATATCTAGCTCTTCGAGCAGCTGCAGCGCCTTATACTCGGAACGTTGTTCCAGATGGTCATTCAGGCATCGGAAAGTCTGTTTTCCTCTTCTACCTCTCATATGATGTCTGCAAGAGTCCCGGGATATTGTGTTCTACTTCTTTGGTCGAACCCTTCTGTTCGAAAGATGGCGTCCGGGTGATAGACCTCACGCATTATCCGCTACAGCTCATCAGGCACGGGTATCTCTTCCCTACACTCGCTTCATCACGGTCAGAAGAGCTGTATTCCAGTTGGGCCAAAAGGAGGTATGCTTCTCGGTTCGTTATGAATCCTTGGAGCGACGAGGAAATTTCTATAGGGTGTGCTTCCTGCTCATCGTCCCTGTATTCTATTTCTCAACATCTTAGATAGGGCCGAGCTTTTGAGTTGCGATGCCACGCTCGTCCTGTATGTCCTGTGTCGATCGCTATTATCACAAGTATTGAACTTTTGTGGGTTTATCATAAGGGACGTTTATAGTCGTCTCTTATCCCAGGGATCGATTACTATTATAGACCGTATCTATGGTCCTCATCCACGCGTTTCTAGTCCCGCTTCCAAGTACTCACCACTTTTCACTGCTTACATGGGACAATTTTGATATACCTTATTCTGCGGCTCTAATGTTTCGTCAACCGACTCCAACTGATGGACCGGGGTGGGACGACATGTATCTCGACTTCCGCTCCCCTTGTCTTACATAAAAAGTGTGGGATCAACTTGTTCATCTTGAGTACGAAGATGCGCGGCCTGCTACTCTCTTTTCAGCCATAAACCTGCTCGAACTGTCGCTAGCCGATGGCTTTTTCAAGTCATTGCTCGCAAGCACATATGCCGGGAAACGACGCAATCCAAACGTTTGGCTCCTCTTCGGGAAATGAGTCTGGTCGAGGGGACAGAGACCCTTATCAACCCTGAGATTCGTAGTAATCACTATCTTCCTATCAGTGGCGCCAAAGGACTCTTTGTGACACAACTTCCTTCTACATTCCTCGCGAGGTCACTAAAGACTTCTTGTTTAATGGATTATTCTTTGACCATGGCTCGTCGCCCGATTCTTCAGGACCGAACAGGGCGATCTCAGATCCAACAGTCCTGCATATTTTGCGGACAACGACCTGAGAAGCTGAGAACGAAGGCTATGGACTAGAAATCGATATGATCCGTGAAATCCTCTGTCGTCATCCAGATCCCGTGCCTATCTTCATCTACCTCTTGGTAGTACCCCTCTGAGGAACAATGTCAGTCAAGTTGGTCTCAACCGTCAACGTCATATATCAACATTTATGATCTTAGATAGCGAGGGCAATTCAGATAGATGACCAGTTTTATGGAGGCTATATCGATCCGGATAATCTCAATGTCACTAACTATATCCAACTGGACGGGACACCTGAGACGACGAATAAGGGTTACATTTGTTGTTCTAGTGGAAGTTGTGCAGAGTTATTTATCCAATCTATGCTAGCGGAGCAAAAAGAAAATCGACAAATAAGAGCTAAGAACAAAATAATTTCGTTCAGTCCATTCAATCGGCTTTATAGTCGCTAGCTTTGAGGGCATTCTTCGCGTCTTCCATTGTGATGTAGTACGCTCTGTCACCTCCAGAAGCCTCGATCTAATTTCCTCGTGTCAACGCCAAGGTCATACGAACTACGGTTGCTACGCACCGAGGATTCCCCGTTTCCCAAGAAAGAGAAGCGGTTTTGATACAAGGGAACAAACTTCCAGTCTTCCCACCTGGGAGACGCCAGTGTTTCCATAAATTGGAGAGCTGAAGAGCATCGTTGGTCAACAATGTAAAATTTTATTGATATCATGCCAAACGTACTGCTTCCCGCGTACAGTGCGTCCGGTTCACCATCAACTTTGCCACCCTTATACCAGGAAGCGCAGGGGTCGGACTGTAAAATGGGTCGTTAAAAGTCAAGATTAACGAAGGAAATCTATACCCATATAAGATCCTTCATAAGGGCTGCAGATGTTGATCAATCATTATCAACAGTGCGAATAAGTCCAAGCAAAAAAAACATACACTCTTGTTGAATGTTATATTCCTCCTGTACATCACGGTCAACTTCCATGGACTTCAAGTCCTGCTTCTGCAGCTTAGACCTTGTTTATAATCAGTATGATCTATCCATCGGTCGATTCTGAACATACAAGCATGCCACGACGTAGTCCGCTTGTGCTTCTACACAGGTTAAGAATGGCCCATTAGCGTATGTGATACCGGGCCCACAACCTATGAAGAACATATTGGGGAATCCCGCAACCGCTATTGACAAGTAGGCTGCCATATTGTGTGCATTTAATGAATATTACCTTGAAGACAAAGATAGGAGACCCAAACCTTTCGGTCTCTGAGACCAGGCATCTCTCAGGTCGATGCCGTCTTTTCCTCGGAGCCGGTATCTTGGCTTGAAACTCGTATCGAACCCAGTCGCGAGAATAAGACGGTCCACCGGACGCTCAACGCCTTTTTCAGTGACAATACCGTTCGGAGTGATTTTTTTGATGGGATCGTTTATAAAAGTAACGTTCGGAAGTTTCAGCCTAGGAAGAGGAGGTCAATGGTATGCATGTCACCTTCGGAGAAATACCCTACGCTTCAAAGAAAGCGGCACCAGGTGTGGCTCTGCGACACTGGGAGAAAGCCTCAGGTACAACAGGTAGCCAACAAGTATAATTTGCATACCCCAACGCCGTGACTGTTCCAAAAGTGAAGTAAGTGATCAGCTAGAAGGAGGAGCAAATAAGAGTGCTTACTCTGATGGTATTAACTTCTGAAGAAGATCATCACGCCCCAAACACGACTTCATGTGCTCAAGGGTGATCCGCCTGATGTCCTGTCAACGCTCAATTAAATCAGCGAGACTAAGATTATGCGTACAATTTTTACCATTTGTCCCACAGAATCTCTTCGCAGAAAATCTGGAGATGTTGGCTTAGCGAGTTTCCTTTGATTTAGTAGACGCGACGGTGACCACGAACCGTACAAAGTGTTTATTGAGGAAGAAATTTCCTTGAGATGCTTGTACAGTGTCTCTGGCCTCTCGATAAATAGAGTACGTTCTTCTTCTGAATCTATGCGAAGTTAATATCAACAGCTGAACCTCAGAAGAGCTCAATGCTTACAGGAGAAGTTCTCGTTCTTCCATTTACGTTCTTTCAGTGTGTCAACCGCGCCGACGGGGGGGATTATCTAGCGTCTGGTGAGTATCGAGCTTCAAGGTATGGATAACGAATGAAAACACCCAAAATTTCGTTCTGGCATAAACGTCCAAAGTCTTGCAATGAGGCGCAATGGTTCCGATTGTTTGCAGACCAGAGCAACCGACGCCAATCACAGCACTGATAGACTTCTCTGCACAATGCTTTTCGATAAAGCAGGAATAGAGAGGACGCACATGTGTTCATCCTTGAAGGCGCTCTTCTAGTCGAAATCGACGGGCCATTCAGCGGTGTGCAGAACTGGTGTCTTGGTAAACGACTCCAAACCGGGAATAAATGGTCGATTTACGTTACTAGAAAGAGTTCAAGGTCTGATATGCGAAGGGAGTGACAATTGACTTACCTCAAGACACCCGTTGCTGGTGCAAAGATATCATAGGTCTCCGTGCGCATTTGCAATGTTTCCAAGTTCTGCACCGTTACGTCCCACGCACCCGAGGCTGCGTCATAAACCGCTGCTGTAACTTTGCGTCGAAGGCGGATATGAGAAACAATGTGAAATTTTTCGGCAAATATTTTGAAATATTTCTTGATATCCTCGGCATAAGAATAAAATCTTGAAAAAAATCAAAACATGTGATATGAAAGAAAGCCTGACTCTTACTGGGGCCAGTCGGCGTAGGGTGCGAATGAGAATTGATAAGTAGCACTTGGAAGGTCACCTTCAGAATCCTTGGCGTCAGCATCTGAGGCACTTGTGGATGAATAAGTAACAAGCGTACATCGACAGCCGGGATACCTGTTCGCATGCCTGTTCCGCATAATGATGAGGTATGAGATTGGGCGAGCATACTAATTTCCTCACCATGTCCCTGTGTAATCTATATAATCTTTACTAAATGAAAAATATTTTCTTCTTAAACAAGTACTCACCATCATCTTTCTCGAACAAGATAAATTCGATAGGCCCAAGTATATCCTTCTTCTGCGCTTCCAGAATCTTATACGCAAGACAGAGTCCGGCTGCCCCTGCACCGCATCTGTCATGCATGATATTAGACTCTTTAGCGATAGCGATTGGGAGCACTCACATAGCAAGGCGCAGAGGCCGCGGCTGAAAGCCTGGATAGCAGATATCGGCTACGCACTACTGCAAATACAATTGGAGGTACTTACCAGATTTCCTAAGATAGTTCCAGTCGCTCGAGCTTGATGTCTTCGCGCCTAGGAGAAGGCTCTTTTTAACGTCAGTTTCGGGGTTGAGAAAATGAAGCACGGGAAAAACAGATTGGTGCTCAAATGGCACTGGCGAAGAGGAGAAGGCGCCCTTATATGTACCTGTGCTAGAGGGTCACCGGACGAGGAAGAATGGATCAAGGATATACGGGTCCACCGGTACAATTACACATGCAAAGACTCGGAGAAGGACTGGTGCATACAGCATATGACGCTTTGAGTCTTTGCCAGGCAAATGTAGGTACCATACACTCGCTTGACATATTCTCCAAGGAGCATATCTCTGTCAGTCGAATCTCGGTGACTGCTTGCCACCATAGGCCCCGGCTCAGACGCCTATGCGGCAATCGATACTGGCACAACCATAGTTGCGGGTACCCGTGAGTACGGTGGAAACGGAAAAAGCTAAGCAGGATTTCCAGCTTATCGGAGGTGATATTCTTAGATACAAATATTGCCAATCTGAGCGTCGTCGGTTGACTAGCACGTCATCTTTCGGGGTATCATTTTATCCTCCTTCATACTATCACTACGGTCAACCCACATCTTCGGGATGCGAGGTCCATGCCATAGCAACTCTACCCACCTCATGAATGTTCAGGCCTCACTGGGACCCACCGCACTATGTGCTGCTGGGGTGCACAACAATTCTCACTCATTTCTCTCTACACCGGGCTCACCTTCGCATCGTGTTTACTGGTGATAATTATGTCCTGCGGCTCCTCCGACCGTCACGATCTTCAGCATCTATGCCGCACTATGGTCGAATGGTTCCATCGTGACCTTCTCTTCCATGGCAACACCCAAGATACACGGCTTAATCGTGGTCCTCTCACCTGTGACCACACCCGGCGTCCATTACCCTCTACCAGCCACCTTATCTAGCTGTTCATGGCATTGGAAACCAACTTCAGGACATCGCTCCTTCCCTCCGGACTCTTACTAGCTCCCTACCTCTCATCCTTATCTCCTTTATTCGACGACCTATTACCTTTCGGTTATCATTTAAACCTCACCTCTGCTTTACACCTTTCCGGTTGGCTTTGCTCATGCCCAGCTATCGCGGAGTCTTATCGGAGACTTATAGATATCACATTTAACAGAATTTCTTATTAACACTGGCGCAGCTCTAGCAACATCATGAGTCATGCACCGATGGGCTTAAATACCATCTCGAGCTTCTGCACCGGTTGCCTCAGGTGGCGTTGCACCGGCGACGTCGCGAGTTCCGCATATCCGTGAGCTCGAACGTTATCATCTCAAGGTTCTGCACCTGTGTCGTATATGTTTTCTTGTAATCTCTCCCAACTTGGACATCATCACGGTCTACATTGGTTCATAATCACCTAGGCTTGAACGTCAAATGGTCGATTTGCTTACTATGAACTTGGTGCGTCAACGATCTTTGGCTTTGCGAACGGCCATTCAAACTTGTTTAGGGTTGCAGGATCTGTTGGAGATGTCGCGTCTTTTCCAGATAATAGAAGGTTCAAGTCTGTAGGAGCCAGAGACTGGCTTTACCAGCCCCTAGTCTACCCACTGCGTACCCTCAGATTCCAAGAGGATCTGAAGAGGAGTTGGATGTCCATTGACGATCACAAGATCTACTATCCGGTTTACACTTTGGACGAGAATGGACTTGGTGCTGCCGACAACCACCACGAAATGTCAACGTATTTTCGACCGAAAGTAACCTGCCTATCGTTAACGAGATAACATGGTCTTGTCCCGCCATTAAACTGAATGCAGACTAGTTATCGTTGGATTCGAAGATAACAAGATTATTGTGAATGCGAATTTACACTAAGATTTGTGCACTACACATCGTCTCCGAGCCTTTGATTCAACTTTGCCCTTTCCCTACCAATTATAGTCATTGGTTTGCAAGCTAGGGTATGAAGTACAGGTTGGTATACAGACTATTGATATAAATTAGCATGGAAATGAATTACGCTTCCCAAACGGCGGGTAAGGGCCATTTCTCTTCGAAAAATCTATGTAATATATCGTTTACCTCAACTACACTCGATGGGCTCTCCAAGTCATCATTGATACATACCAGTCTCAAATCTGCGTTATCTTTGAGACTCTTAAGCTGGCTACGCGCAGATCCCACAGTCGTTATTGACGCGAATCTTGTTCCGAGCTCTCCTACATGAGTGTTTGTTAAAGGGTTCAATATTTTCTTTAGCTGATGCCGACTCACCGACAACATAACGATATCGCTGTATCACCATCATTGTCCATTCCCTGACATTCACAGCTGCTCCGCGTCCTCGGCGAATAGACACCTCCGCCAGCCATGGCCCCATTACAGAATCCAACGAAAAGTTGATATCCTTGTAGTCAGACGCTAATGGAAGATGCGGGGGTGCTGTTGTCGGGACATAGTCTGCTAGGCTATGCGATACGGACACCGTCCTATCAGGTGACGGAAGAAACTCGGATATACCCAGAGGTCCCGAGACGTTCAACAGCGCGCGAATGACTAGAAACGTGTCAGTATTCATTTTGAAAAATGAGGTTTATATATGCTTACTGCAATCCCCACACCGAAACTTCTCGAATGCGACGTGAACGAACATGCTACTGGCACTCCTGATGGGCTTCCCTGCCTTCTCGAAGCACTCACTCCATGTTATCTCACATTCCGGAGCCGCGCGGGCCGAGTAACCCTTAAAATGAGGATTCGTGGCCAGGCGAGGCGGCGATCCAGGTAAGTTTGGGGTAGTATACTGCAGTGGACATCCGTCTTGAGAAGAAAATTTGTACTGGCTCTGCATCCCGTTTTCCCGGCTTGACTGAACTGCCCCTTCTACACGATCTTGATCTAGGGTCTCCCGAATCGGTTGCTGAACTCTTATCCTGGTGTCATCCAAATTACCGCCTAGCTCCCCCCATGCTCGGCGCCCGTGCACGCCTGGTATCCATAGGTCTTCGTTCCCGTCACCGCCAGCGTTATCAGATGGCGTTCCGCTCCCACCGATACGACCTATTACCCAAGACCACAATAGCGCCTCTCGGGCCCGATCAATCAGGTAATTGTTGAACAAAAAACCCGGATGAACATCGTCTCCATCTTGAACCGGTTTGGGCGCTGACCTTTAATCAGCAGTGATTCTTCAATTTAATCTGTCAGGAACAGGTACACTTAGCGGTGGCGGTGGGACGTCCATTCATTCCGCGGAAGGGTCGGTGGGCGGTGGCCTCAAACTCCTTCGCCCACATTCCCGCAGCCATCTCGTGCATAATGGGAAGGCTGATCGACTTGTGTGCATGGACGATGTAAAGTCTTGGACGCGAGCCGAAACGCTTCGACAGCAAATGACTGCTATAATCTAGCGGACGCCATTCTCCATCGCCAGAAGCCTTGGAAGGATTATGCGGAGAGACGGCAATATCATACTGGAACCTCAGTACGGGACCGTAAAGTGGCGTATAGAAGTCCTCCGGGTACACCGGCCCCACGAAGAAGAAATCGTCATTCATGTATATGAAGTTCTCCGACACATTACAGAGGTGTCCCAATTGTGACTCGATTGCAAAACTGTTAAAGGTGGGACCAGCATATGCCTGGGGTGAGAAGAACTGGGAATGGTGGCGGATAACAAGTGAGACGTTGTGGTCGTTCCAATCCGATGCAGAGAGCCATTGGGGTATCTGGCCGTACCGCAGCTGAGATGAAAACTCAGACGAGGGCGCCTGCGTATCTGATGTGAGGAGATGGAAGTTACCAGCGCCATTGCGGAAGGCTGCAAGAGCGGAACGCATGGAGTGTCTGAGCTCATCATGATCCCTATGGTGACAAGGATTGGACAAGAGTATAGAATGGAAGACTGAACGAGACGCTTACCGGTAGAGTTTGGGTTTCGAGGTGGCGTAACTCAGCGCGTGCTCGGCTTCAGAAAGTGCTGCAACGTGCAAAGGGTCGCTTCCATTTACCCAGGACCAGACAATATCCATGGGTGCCAGTGCTGCGGTTGGCGTATTGTTACCGGTCGTTTCGGCTTCAGTACCAGGACAGATCTTTCCACGAAAGTATTCTTCAAGACAGCTGACTGGTATTGGAGTCACGGGAAGTAGACTGAAAGGCTTCCTGGAGGTATCCTCATGGAGGGTGAAGGCGTTGTAGGAATTTGAGTGCACCGACATTAGGTGTGGGTCTCGAGGCTGATTTGAAGGAGTGCATAAGGATGAAGGGGAATAATTCGTCTGCCACGTATCGATATCAGACAGTAGCGACGATTGAGGCACAAGATCCTCAGAGGGAGAGTCGGGATTATGTTGAAAGGGTGTCCAAGAGAATGTGGTGGGTTGGCTGCGGTTGTCCGGAAAGACATGCACGATGCAAAAACCGAGGACAGACAAAATGACGAGTCCTGAACACAAGATCACTCGCGAAAATCTGCGGGGGGACTTTGGAGATGGGAGCGCGGTCTGGGGGAGGAGGGAGGAGTCGTGTCCCAGGATAAGCTTCTTCAAATTACTTCGCAAAGCAGGTCCTGCTGCTGCGGGTATAGCGATGTCTTGCCCCTCGTCTAAAGACTGGCCCGATGAGTGTGGATAAGCTCCAAATGCCATGGTATGAACGGAGCAGAGAGTATTTCGACGTAGCCTTCAACAAGAGCAGGATGACATGGCTCCGGAGAAAAGCGGTCGTGTGAGCTGCGATGGTCGTGTGCCGGTCTCCCTAGATCTACACGCGCAGTTGATGATGAATATTAGCTCGGAGAAAATATCAACCAAGTTCGGTGAAACTGACAGTAGTGACCGTTCGCCCTTACAAGCATAAGTTTGTAACAGAGAGAGCATGTCACAGTAACCATCTATTTTGGTACACAGGAGATGAAACTTTTCGAGTCTTCAAGTGGTTCGTGGTGTGCAGTTTTTAGCCCGTTGCTGCGCATTCTCAAAGATAGAAATAGAACCGATCAAAACATCTATTTTAACCATGCCGATGACGGCATGACGTTTTTCATCTCCGGACACGGAGCGAGGCGTTGGAGCGGATTCTCCATTTGCTTTTACTTTCACAGTATCGCGGAAAATAAAGCAGATTTTGGTCTTCCCAATGTTTCCACCCCGCTTTCATGACTCTTTTATCCAAACAATATTTGTTGACTTGAGCATCTGACTGAATGATCAATAGACGGTTATAGTTGGAACACTGACAGCTATTCAATGGGTTGGTGCCTTTTGGCTATACTTAGCAAGCCGCCTTGTGGGCACTCGCGGCACTGCTTATACCTATATTTAGCATGATTGCATTTTGGTACCTGATGATATATTTATCACCGACCGGAGCTATCATCAACATAATCCAGTTGCAGGTCGAACGAAAATTACTCAGCATGTAAACGATACAACAGATACACATGTATAGTGCGACTACGAGCTTGTTCAACATCCAGCTGCGGAATCAATGAAACTACCTTAAGATTAATACTAATCTATCTTGTCCCCATCTCTTATCTGATTTTGATCATTCTTTAGCGATACAAGCATATTTGGATAGACGGCAGTGCCAGGATACATGAAGACCGCTCCCAACGTATTTAACACGTCGAACAGGCAGACGTCGTCCGGTCGAAATGTGCACCTTTGCTTGACAATAATCGGTGAATCTAGACTTTGTCTCCCTTCAGCGACAAGTTGTCCTTATCCATGGGATGGGGGGAGGGAAGCTACGTGGCATCGTGGCCGTCGTCGTAGCGATCCCATCTGCCAAAAAAGCATTATGAAAGCATTAAAGTCGGTCCAGCCAATTTGACGGTAGTCAGTGGAATATTATTACCGTCATCAAGCCCATGTGCGATCCTCAAGCCGTGACCGTTGAGCTCAGACGCCGATCATCGCCAATTCGCGGGAGCTGCCGCGTGACCACGACCACGTGACGTGATACCATCGGCCACAACTCGGGAAAGTTGACATTGTTTTTGCACAATGCATTTTGCTTTGTCTGTTGAAATTTATCTGAGACAGAAAGATGATAGTTAGATACCTTGCTCTTGGCCCCTACCTTCCTCTCTCTACCTTCCTCTCTTCAACAATCGACCGATGCCCCACAGGAAAGGTGTACAGTTCGGGAGCTTCACCACCTTTCCTATCCCGTGTCATGGTCTCGCAGATCCTAATAACGTTCCGAGATTCGTCCCTCGCCATCGCACGTGCTTTCCCACTCAATCTATACTACGAAAGGTTAAAGTAAAACTGCATGAAACTCCTGGTACGCGTCGGACTGCCCTATCTGCAGCAACGATTAATGACCGTGGTGCAGCGTTCGGATCATCGTTAGCGATCTATGCTCTATCGGATCCATACCCGCGCCCTGTTTCGACAGTGCCATCGATGTACCAGCCTTGGTCAGAGTCTCATCACCGACGCGCTTCCCACTCAAGAACGCGTCCGACACATCGACGCGCTGCGTTTTCCTTCGGAAAGCTCAAGTTGAACGACAATGGAGAGGCGTGGATCGATCCTCAGGGGGGGTGGCAACCCTCCCCGGGTCGATGGTCAGGGCCACGGAAACAAGACGCAAATGTCCCAGTGGGTACCCTCGACGACGAGTGGAAATGGGACCCGAGCGAGAAAAGGTGGTCCAATCCACGAGGGCAGTGGCACAATACCCGAAATGGCTGGCAGTGGCAGTGGTATCAAAACCATGAACCAACGACTCAGGCGACCCCGCAGCCCGCTCCTGCCGAGCCGTCTCCTCTTCCGACTATGGCGACAAGACTTTCACATCGAAAGAGAGCTTCGCTGGATCTAAAACCCTCCCATACATCTTCATCGGCTGAGTGCTCTAAAGTGACTCCACACAAGTCAAAATCCTCTTCGAAGGAGCGGCCCAAGAGTGACTCATTTGACCTCAGAAGACTTGCTGCCTCGCTTCCGCAAGATCTTAGTCTATATCACCTTCATGTGGACCTGACGACCGTGCAACCACTTCTCTGGTCCATGCTTGACGTCCCTTCGCAGAAAACTGTGTCTCTGCTCTCAAGTATCAGTTCCGGGGTCATCTCTAAGCTTAATGTGCCGGCATGCCCGGGCGCAACGGAAATCGTTGTACATTCTCACCCTAGGTTCTCCAAGATCCACTTCAAATACTCTCCCACGATACAGGGACTGCTTGAAGGGATACGTGGTTACTTTTATGCGAATATCAGTAAGAAGGCGATGAAAATGATGACTGTGGACGATCGGAACACCGTTTTCGCTGCCAAATCGAAGCGCATGTTCATGCGAGGCCCGGAAGAAATCGAGGACGACTTGAGAATAGATTTATTGGATGGGTTTGTGGTGTTCAATGGCATGAAAGTGCTGAGCCACGACAAGAACGGGAAGGTCGAAGTGGCATTGGAACTTCGAAGAGAGAAACGATGGGATTGGAATATAACTTGTAAGAGATGAGCTGGCACTATTCTCATATGACATTCAACGTATAACTGTATTCTTAGCATCGTAACGCTCCGTCATCTATTTAAGACCTAGACGATACCTTTATTGACTAATGACTCTTATGACTCAATTCAGGCTTTAGTTTTACAAGGAAGAGATAATATAGGCAATCGCTGGTGTAAAAAATAATGAAAAAGACTAGTATCTGAGCAGAGATCAGCGAATATATCTAACGCTCTCCAGGCCGTGCCTTTGAACATCCACACTGCGAGGGTTCTGATTCATCTTCTAAGCGAATCGTCGAGCGGATAGAGGAAATGATCAACTTTGAGGAAGAAGAGCGAATGTCGCAGATGGGAGACAATACCGTTCCAGTCTCCGATTGATGAACAGTTTCGACTCGGCGGAAAAGGTAGGTATCTTCAGATAGCTCCTGACTCTTGCTGGGAAAACCTGGAGACGCGCCAGCGAAGTCGTCTTGTTTATTAGATAGAGTGCCCAGATAGTGTGTGTCGGAGAAGGAGCTGTTACTTTGAGGAAGAGATAGGCGAGACGAAATGACTGAGGTTAGGCAGCATCGGAGGCGATGGGCGATGTGGTGCATATTTATCTCTTTTACGAGATGCTCAAGTCTTTCTTCAGGAGATGCGCCTTTCAACAAATCTTCATTAAGCGGGAAACAAGAATCGTCTGACGTTTGAGCTCTGTAGGATGTATTGGATGTCGGCAGCGACATGGTGCAGTGCTTTTAACAACATTGGAAGATATTTAGAGACAGAGAGAGCGAAGAAGGGACTTACAACAATAGTTTTGATAGTGTATTGTAGGGCGTTCAGTTGCCAGAGGATTGATGGCCGTGGTTCGAGTGAAGCTAGTAAGCTTCCTTATTTGGCTTACAAACGCAAGTGACGCATATTTTCCTCGTTCTTCATGTAGAATGACATAAGAACAAATAGAAAGGGTATTTCTATCCAATATCTCTACCATACTCCAGCCCCACTAGGTGCTTTCCTGGGAGGGCGATAAAGACAAGTACAACGATGCTGCCCGACCTTGCCTGTCCGGTTTTACATACTTGTCACACCATTCGTCTCTACTTGGCGCATTTGAACTACCTGGGGCGTTACATTACGGCCACCTGCTAGCATGCCTTCGCTACTCTATGACCATAATAAAATACATTACGTGGACCAGAGACCTGAGAGTTCATCAAGTGCAGTTCCATTATTCGAAGTTAATGCCATCAATGAACTGAGAAAAATACCCATGAGCATTCATAAGGAGAGCGATGGTCATCAGCTATACCTTTTCGCCCACGGTCATTCTGCCGTTCTTCCTCAATTCTGAAAATGCTGGGTGTACCTCCAAATCCGCCACCGCCACATATGATGAGCTCAGATCTGTGACGGTGTATTCATAACACTCTTTTATCAAGAGAACGCTGAACATTCGCAGCCTCGGGAAACCGCATAGTAATGTCTGTAGACGTTCCCATGCAGCAGAGTGCTCGCCGAGTTCATAGAGAAGGTAGTCTCCGTCAATAACTATAGTAACGTTTTCGAGTGTATTGTCGGCTATGCCAGCAAACATGTCATGCAGGACGGTCAGTAATTCGAGGACGGCGCCACGGAAGGGATAAACCTCAAGGCTTTGTAACCGGATAGCCGGAACAAGCGACAGAAGAGTATCTATTAGAAGAATTAGCTGTCGCTATCTGAAGAGGAGAATGGACATACTACGAGGGAGACCATCCAGAAGACATAGACTCTGCAGAGTGGACGTATTCAAGTCTATCAACTCAGCGAGAGAATGTATACCGTCCTCACTAAGACCGTCCACGAAAAGAATATCCAGATGGCGCAAGCCGTTGATACAGAGCAAGGAATCGTTTATGAGACTGGTGATCACCGTATGGCCCATATGAATAACTAGGCGTCGAAGAGGCGGCCGGACAGTCTGAAGGGCCCAAGGAATGTCAATGCTCTCTTCAAAAACAGCAGCCGGCCCGCTACCAATCAATGTTAGGTCCTCTAACATGGGCAAGCAACATATCAACTCCATGAGCTTTCCGACATGAGGAAAGACAACGTCACGGAGACTGAGCTTGGTCATGGTGTAACACCGTGATAGGATAGCGTCTGGCGCTATACCACAGAAGCACTTCGCGTCTATCGACAGTGACCTTAATTTGTGAAGGTGCCGGAGAACGGAGAATATGGGCCCTACGTTCGTGTTGACGTCCAAGAGCGAAGTTTTGGCGGGAATCCGAAACCGTAGGTTCCTCGCCAAGTGGGAGATCCGAGGGTTAGCGCTGACGAAGTCAATGAAATTTTCAATGGTGCGAGTTCCTCCAGGAACGGGTAAAAAGCTGAGAAACTTGTACACTGGGACGTAGGCCGGCTCAAGGATGATATCGAACCGGGCAAACAAAGCGTCTTGTGCAATGCGCGACCATGAGCGGCAAACTACTGCACAAGAGCTTAACGTTTCTGCATCACTGCTTATCTGAAGCTCGTGGAAAACGCTGACGATAATGTCTTCTGGCAACTGTCCCGGATTGAGGAGTGTCGTTTCTTGCATCCTCAGCAGTCTACGGTGCGAGCAGTAAGAGCATGGACTATCATAAGGAAAACCTCGTAGACGAACACTCAAAGCAGAATCATATCAGTTTGCTGTGATAGTTTTGTGTGACAGAAGTGAATTCGAAATGCCGCCACGTTAACGGGAGCACAGCCACCCGCAGTTCTCTCTTGTGATTCGCAAAACTAATGAGCATTACTCTTTCACTTCATTTAACGCTCTGACAACTACCTCTGCAGCCACATGAACGGCCAACCTATCGCTGTATGCGACGTTCTTCAACGCAGCCTGGAATTTGTTGCTATGCCATCTGAGGAGCTCGGCGCGGATTCGTCTCTTGAGCGATATCCAGTTTGTTGGGACAAGATATTTGAAAAAAGCCGTCACAGCTTCTGAGGTGATGGAGTCTGCAGATTGGGGGCGATACAGCGTCGGCCACGGAATGTCGTTTAAAAGAATGTTTGTTTTTGTCTTCCAAGCACCTCTGGGAGACCAGCCGTCCTCGTATGACGTGTAGTACTGTTGTTTGAGGCGTTCGCTTTCCTCCGCCTCTTTTCGCTGTCTTTCCCTCGATTCCTCCTCCCTTCTTTGTCGCTCTTCCTCGAAGACCTGTCGCGGCTGTCCTTGGGTCTGTCCTTGAGTCCGTCTCCTGGAATATTCCTCCCAATGACTCTGCTAAGACTTGTAGCTCTTCTTTTCCTCATAAAAATGACTGTAACAGTTATACCACCACTGCTGTCAGGCATATGCATCTTCGTCGTGTTTCTTTTCGTCCTCCTGCCGTTGCCGTTGTTGTTGATACCACTCTGATCGTTTTTGCTCTTCCTCAGCCCGTTTCCTGGCCTCTTCTTCTGAACGCTGCTGTTGGAAAAACCGCGCCTGTTCTTCTCTTTGTCGCCTTTCGTTCTCCTCAAACTCCCTCATGTGGTTCTTTATGTAGCGCTTCTCATTTGCAGTATAGTTGTTGATGAATGCCTCGTGTGCTCGTGTTCGCTCGAGGAGCTCTTGATGTGACCATTCTAGATGCGTTGAAACCTCCTCTTTGAACTTTCTATTGTGATAGTAAATCCTGCCTTTGAGTCTTCTGTCTTCCAAGTGCTCTTGATGCAGGTACTCCAAAGATTTTGTCTCGAAACCGCAGGCATAGGTGTTGCCACTGTGCATATTCTGCTGCCAATGTCTTTCTTGTGCTCGCTTGAGAGGCTCAAGCTTCTGCTCGATAATCTTCTCTTGTTCGGCGACATATTTCTCGATGTAGGCGTCGTGTTGGCGTTGGCGAGCGAGGAGCTCTTCCTGGGTCCAGAACGGGTACCACTTGATCTCGTCTTTGAACTTCTTGTTGCGATAGTACACCCTTTGCTTACTTCCCTTCTCCTCCTTGGTCCTGTGCAGTCAAGTACCTTCGAGTCCACTCAAATCGCCCTAATTGTCCTGAGGCAAATGTCAGACAAGCCGCTACAGGCCTGTGCAGGTCATGTGAAGGGACGAATGATGTAGTCAACTGTCAGGAACGTCTGAATCATCTCTTTACGATGTATCTCCACATCGCCCTCTATGATATCGGAATGACAGGCCCTCATTTCAACTAGTGGCAAGAGGTTCACCCGTTTGCTAAAGTCGTACCAGATCAACAATCCTAACCGGGATTCATTCTGGGAGCTAGCGCATACCATCGAACCCAATCTGGTTAGTACGGATAAATTCAACTGCTGTGTTCGTCTTTTCTCCATCGATCTCCCAATCTCTGACATGCATGCCTTCACGGAAGAACAAACGCAGAGCGAGGCGAGACGCCGCTGTTATCGACACATCTTCAACATGGCTGGACGTGCGCGCAATAGTGTATTCAGATACTATCTGAACTCGTTGAGTCGGGTTTCTTAAATATAACATTGGATACAGGCGACCTACAGAGCCGATTCTACCAGAGAGTGCTCGCCTTGGGGATGTTGGGTGAAAGTCCTGATTGGCCTGGGGATACCGTCGATGGAATACGAGTAGTTGATTATGATTTCACCATGACATGAGCAATCGGTTTGTGATACATGCTTGCTTTTATCTTCGGCAGCTGATTCCTCGCTCTCTTTAAATTCGAAGGGATGAATGCGGGAGATGGGGCCTATCAAATCTAAAATATACTCTCAGAAAAATCAGTCGAAAGTCTACCATGACTAGAGGTACATTAGAAGCTATCAACGGACAAGAATGCTAAATAGTAGATTGTGTTTACAATGCATCACCAATTTAACACCTTTACACCTCCGTGTTGAAATCAAATGGATATGTCTTCAGCAACAGTTGCGCCATTGCTCCTAGTGGAATTTTCAAAAGAACTAAATCCTTTCCGGCTTCCTTCGCGAGCGCCAAAGCAGTGTCCCACTCAGCAGGTACAGTTTCAGTAGTGTGGAACTCTTCGTCCGTGAGGACATACAATTTCATTGGAACTTGTGTGTAATCCGTGACAGTGAGCAAAACAACGAAACCGCCCCTGCCTCTCGGCTTTTCCGACTTCAGCTTTTGAATGAGTTGAGCGTTATCCTGGATGTCTTTTTCAATAATGGCATATGCGAAATGGCGTTCGCGCTTCGACATGGGGATGGGGAAACCATCTGTGAATGATCGTTAAAACATCGACCGGAAGTTATTCATAGAGAGCAAGAACTGACTTTGAAGATCATCTTGTATCATTCGACAACGATCGTTATGACCATCGCCCCAGTCCAGTTTCTGGCACTCTTGCGAGCAATAGTACTCGAAACAGCAGCCTTTGCAACGTCTGGGCGTCCGCATGGGGCCGTTATCCGGGTGCGGACACTGGATAGGATCTATGAGTGATGGGCCATTGGAAATTATAAAAGAGAGCTCACAGCGTAGTACGAGCACTTTGTCAGTTCACGCCCGGAAGCCATATAATCCTTGAGCATACCCCAACGTGTCTCCGTGGTCTCCTTTAGTGCGGTCCAAGCATCGCCAATCGGTCCTGCCTCAGAAATGCCAGGTTTTAAATCGGCCGTATATAAGACCTTGCACAGTTTTGCGAGTACGTTACGATAGAGTGTGTACGATGTCATCAAGTGCAGCAACGGAACAAGAATCGCCTCCTTATCATCGGCGTGCACCTTTGACTGTGCCCTTAAGAGTGCCGGTATCAAGTCAGTGTCCAGCCCTTCGATTATTCGATCAGAACCCTCCTGAAACGCTCGTAGCAAATAGATTAACGAGTATTTAAGCAGTCTGGAGTAACCGGTCAGTTCATTGGGAGAGCAGGTTTCCTCTTTCTTGGCTGCGATATCCGCAATCCGTCGACAGATCCACGATACAGAGTGGCATGAGATGAAAGCTCGGGTGAACGGACGAGAATACATCGCGCTGACAAATAGGAATATGATGCCCCCGTCGTAGTCCGCGTTAGGCTCCCGCTCTCTGGCAACAATGCGAGCGCAGAGTTCTTCTACAATAGGTTTCTGAACCCAATTAAAAGCGTTCGAAACCTCGTTCTGAACCCGATTAAAAGCGTTCGAAACCTTGCTACCGAGAGTGCGTTTCTGTAGGATGTACATCATGGCTACCCTGACAATAGTCTCAACTTGACCATATTCCGTATGAATGCTGTGTATCCACAAGACGGTCATGGAAAAAGTGAAACCTTTGGTATCTCGCATCTTTGCACAGTAATCAGGGTCGATGGCTAGGGTGCCGAGGAACTCCACGATTCGAACCGTAATTAAGGACACTGGGGACACAGAAATGGTGATATCGGTGTGGATGAAATAGTGGTGGAAAAAATCGACAGCCCAAAGATATATCTGGGGACAAGTGATCACTAGTCCCGCTGATTTGAAACGGTCGAGAGCTTGTGGCGATTGAAGAGCAACATTAAGCGCGTTAAAGTAAGATGCAATTCTGTCCAATGATTTGAAGACGTCTTTAGGAGATAACTTGTCTATCATCTCTGGTGGCGGCAAGTATTTCAGAAACACACGAACGACATGGACGAGGTGAGGGAGCATGGTGGAATTATCGCGGGCAAATTCTCCCAGCTGAACAAGAGCGTCGCCTGAGCCTCTGAGAGCCAACTCCTGCGAAATCGCGTTGAGCAAAAGGTACAGTTATGTGGTTGAACACTCACCTTCACCTTCAGTGCGTACATTGTAGAGAGACGTTTGTATTGACGGCTCATTCGGCTGAAAAACGCACGGCGGGCGCGCCCTTCACTGGCAGGAGCGTCGAACAAAGTAAGCTCAGAACAAGGGAAATGCCGAATTTGGCCAAGCCCATAGTAAAACAGTATTGGATTTAGTAACCATATCGATACCGGACAGCCATGCTGAGTGATGTAATAAGTAGATAGTCTCTGATTGAGAAAGTTAATCGTGTGGCTCTTATAACGTTGAAAAAAGCGGAATCACGACTCACCTTGAACGATCTCGGGTCCACTTGATGACCCAGCCGAGTAGATATCAATGGAATTCGAACCAACGCCACGCCTCTGATGCACCGCCTGCAGGAGTATTTATTCAAGCCATGAATTTGCTTCAAGAGCATGACACAGAACCATCAATCATGATGTTCGAATTCTCGCAGTCACTGATGTCGCATCCGTTCAGATAGTAAGCGCACCAGTCTTGTCGATACGAGGAACATGCTATGCCACAACCCTGCTGGAAAAAGGGCTGGATGATATGTAGGATTGTTGGGATTTTGCCGGAAAGTTCTAGAAAGGGCAATCCGGCATCATGCCGAGAGCTGATGAGTAAGCTCGAGAGAAAGAGAAAGTTGTAGTAAATTCTAGATATAAGCCTGGAGAGTATAAATACAAGCTCTGTAGGAGCTGTAGAATAAGAAGTTCCTTCTATCTGGCCTTACCAGCCAGGAGTCTACCCCGAGGATTTCCAACAAGGATGAAAGGAATTCGGCTGAAATCGAACATGAGTCCGGGCCGGATAACCGCACCTTTCTTCTCGCATTCTGGTTGCATTCTCGGTGCCGGTTTACCTGCATACGACTGTGGATCAAGATTTCGAACTGTGCTCAAGCCACTGCCTCTTTCTCCAATGATGCCAAAAAAGAAGAAATATGGCTGTGGCGTTAAATGCTTCGGCTCGTACGAACAGTACTTACAGTTCTTCGACAAGGCGCTGCTCTAGTCCCCGTATTCTACCATTGCACCATTGCAACAATGAACACATTCGACCCAGATCGAGCGGTGAGCCATGCCTCAGATCAAAATCGTGCTTGTTTTGACCGTCGACGGAAACTGTCTGAAGAGGTCGAGACCATATTCTACGCGCACCCAGGACAGTATGTCCGGGAAGTTGTCGTTGCCGGGGTGAGCGTGGGTACGAACGCACACGAAAGGCTTCTCAGAGCCTGGCTCGTGCTAAGCAAAGCTGGCGAGAAAGCGGGGGATCCAGCCGTGGTTGACGCCCTCAGACGGTGGACCGAAAGACATTTGGTAAAGTCAAAATGGCTACATGGAGGTATCGAAGTTGTTGGAGAGGTGAGAGCGACCATGTCTCATGGGCGAGGATAATCCTCATTTTGTGTTTAGTTGCCAAAGTCGTCCACTGGAAAGACGTTACGTCGCGTTTTGGTAGACGATTATGAACGGCGGGTGGGCGTGATGGTAAAAGGAAAACTTTGAATACTATTCTATTAGGTGAGAGGTTTTAGATAGAAGTAACATCTGTGGCTAACCATGGACAGTCGATACCTCGTTGCTGATAAAAATTCTTGCCATTCAAATCTTGGTCCTGTTCGTCTAATCGGTTCTCTTCTATTGATTCACAACGTACATATGTGTATCTATATTCCGACACCAACTACTTCAAGTTTACTTACTCACCTTCTTTATCTTTTTCATCAAGCAAAAATGACATCCCCATATTGACACAGGGTCTTGTGTTCGAAAGTGCCCAATGGGATCACCGTTTACCAACAGAGGATATGCGCGTGGCTCATCCTGCTTTGCCAAGTCTGATGGTTGTATACTAGGACGTTGTTGTCTTATCGAACATATTCCTATGTGACATTTCCGGAGGCTTTTTCATTTCTGGCCACTGGCTGTCCGGGCCTGTGTACTTTTTCAGATTCCTTAATGGGAATGCAAACTTGTCGACTGAACGGTGACCGGGTTCCCTTCGGGTCGTTCACCAAAGCGATTATACCGTTCAGAGGCACCCGAAATGGTACGTTAAGCATCACGTTCTCCCTTCCCCACTGACCTCTTCCTCTTAGACAAGTTCTCGGGCCTGAAAGTACTCATCTTTGGATTCGGAAAAGGTATGGAGGTTTAGGATATCTGGTTGCCATCAGACTTAGAAGACGCATATGAAGACTTATGACATCCCTTAGGGAAGAGATCGGGCATTTCGATGCCATCGATTAACGGTATCGCAGCGCCAGGTGGTAACGTCGAGATGTCAACAAAGTAATTCTCTGGGGGGGCTTTTGCGTCACCTATGATACGGAGGAGGATGGGTTTTCACCTGTGGAATGCTTTCGAAAGAGTTTGGGGTCAACTTGATGCACAAAGGACTGGTTCAAGGACTGAGGTACGAGCAGACAGGATTTATCGGGCCGATGAATCCCTTCTTTATCGATCTGAGCTCAGAGTAAGTATTTTTTTTTCCGAAGCGGTCCTAGTATGTCTCCCAAATCAAGCTTTCGATTCACGTGATCTGAAACGATCTCTGCGAGTATCTATAAAGCAGCTTGCCAGGCTACGCTGTCGTTTACCTCAGTCTGTTGCTACTAGCGCCTGCTGTGACTTGAGCAATGATCAGTCTCGATGTTATTGACGACGATACATTGGGAAACATACTTCAATATCTGCGCCCTTACTCCCCAACTTCCTCGTCACTCAGGATCTTCAGAGATCGTTTGGCACTGGCTCGCGCATCCGCTCGTTTTCGCGATTTATGCCTTCGTGTCGTCTACCGAAACTGATTATATTCTGGGATCCTTTTCGCAATGCACCCAAGTTTCCACCATCTTCACGTTGGAAATACATCCTGTGTGTAGCAACATCGTGTCCTGACGTGGCGTGCGCTCCCTGCACTTCAAAACAGTCAGATAAACTATCGCATTGTTGCGAGCCTTTTGGCCATATTCCGACGAGCTTTTATTTATTGAGCAGGACTGGATTAAGCCCACCTCCCAGGTGGCTGCTGCCCTTCCTTCGACGCGCTTGAAAACCTTCTGCCTTGAGGTCGCTGATATGTACGGTGTCTTCCGACGAGGTATATGGCATGGATTTGTCGAAGCCATACTGCTTTCTCCCTCGTTAGAATTTTTGGAGTTCGACCATGCTCCCTGGATCTCCGGTTCGGAAAAATTCCTTTCCATTAGCTTGCACCACACTGGCATTCGTCAATTCGTCTATTGTTCCCCTTTCTCAGATGACTCTCGGTTCCGTCCTGAATACGGTAGGAGGAGACTAGAGCAGCTCGATGTAGAGGTTCATAACCTTGGTATTTTGCTCGATGCTTTTCGAGAGACGTTCGAAGTGCTCGAATTGCCAGCTGAGCTAGCAAGGTACCTCCTACTAGAGCCGTTTCCCTCCTTACAAGAGCTTCTCTTCTGCCGCCTTGCATTCCCTCTGGTCCCGAGTTACGTCTGAATATCGAAAAAGCCGATACGGATCCGCGGAAGCAGCTCGATACCACAAATCCAGCTTCTGTTCCTCTGGATCAGCTGACTATCAGCATTCCCTCGCTCCAGCGCACATTCAGATTACGTCCAGGCCTCTCACCACCCGACTGGCTAGTTGCCTTGTGGAAATGGGATGACTATCGGATCTCTCGTTCCTGTGGGTCGGTAATTTCCGGATAGTATGCATAGTAGGACGGGAATTGCGATGCTTCCTCCATGAGTTGCAGATAGCAAAAAACTTGCATGCCGCTAGTAGGAAAACTACTATAGCAGATCACAGCATTTGCGATCCAATCTTGGCCTTATCGAATGCTTGAATCGTCGTCGGCGACTGGTAGCACGAACAATTTAGCGGTCAGATTTACGCAGGCATGATATATCAACCTTAAATGATTTTCGACGTTGTCTTTTATGCGGAAAACTATGAACTTCAAGTTTGACCATGGCTAATTGTTCAGTCTTCAGTCTTGACTCCTCTGCAAGCCGATACTAGTACTACGACACGGATGCAAGAGCTATAACACCGACAGGGCTAACAGCTTTCCACAGTTTGGGACCCTCTGATCGACGCAGTAGCAACGTAAATCAGATGTGTTTTAGCATCAATCACCGTGAATTATCATGCACGAAGAAAGTTGTTGTATATGTAAAATACTATCAGATCTTGCACAGAATGCTGTTCCTTAAGATGCACCCTCTGAAAATTGACCATGGCTGCCTGAATCTTGTCTGTGTCGATCTCGGAGCGAGCTGGATGGAGCAAAAAGGTAGCCGGCACGTAGCTGGGGGTTTCCCTGGATCCTAGAACGATTTCACGTCGAGCGAACGGGCACAGAGGTGAACGCCCTGCGAGATTTACAAGAATATGGATAAACAGACAGATAAATTACGAGCCATTTGAACGCATGAAATCCCAAATAAGGACATTTCTGGTCAGCAGGAAAGACGAGGACACGACGACGGCCCTACCGATACCGATGATTGGGCCTTCCGATTTTGCGGGAGAAAGGTGAACCATGCTAAGATGAGATATATTACAAAGATCGTCAATATTTATGAAGAACCGTAGCGATGCAGCGCCACAGGACAACGTGACGGTACAGAGGGATATATGTGTAACGAGTCGATGCCTCGAGACCTTTTTGCTTACCCTTATTTGCCTATTTGCCTATGAGCTTACTTAGTATTTGATTTACCACCGAACCCATATATAATGTAGCTAGTTCCTTTGTACCGGGTCGGACTTTCCCAATCAACAGTCTATAAAACCTGTCTATGATCGTGCTGAGTTCCTCATGTGAGTGGTGACCTTGGTGCCACTCTCACATATTTTTGATAGTACATTGACTGTATCTTGCTTTACTTCTTACTCTCTTAGCTGTGCTTATCCTCTTAATCCTAGACTCTTCATCATCTTCTGGAACCCTGAAGTCTGGTCAACCAAGGACAATCCAAATCCTGATGAAGCACCAACCAACAACCCCAAAAGTCACTTTGCCTCAGTGAAGGATGTCTCATTACAACTTTCAGAGTCAGCAAAGTTACAGTCCTCTTTCAGGAGTACCAGGTGAGTCTATTCATCTGAACCAAAGACTGATCCATCAGTAGTCCAAAACAGCACTGCAAGTGCTCTGGAAAGTGTTCTACTAGCTGCAAGCTGTAAGCCAGCTACTGGAGACACAGAGCTGGGGCATTCCAACTCCTCCTGTGTGATGGATGAGGATAAAAAATTTTCTGGCTCCTCAGAAGAGCCAGAGGGTGTCAGAATCTCAGGAGATAAATCATCCTATCAGGATGTAATTAGTGAATTTAATAATGATTCTGACACTTCTGAATATTCTGGTACACTTGTTAAGTCCATGCAACTGTCAGATGATAAGGAAACTCCTGTGGCCTCATGAATTAGGGGGCTGCACTGCACTCAGAGCTCAGATGATCTGGCTATCTGTAGTGTTCAATTTTCTAAACTACCAACTAAGAAGAGGCTTACCCAAAAACAGATACAGATTATCCAAGAGGTGGAACAAAACCTGACATGTGAACAAGTGAGATCCTGCAGAAACACAGGAGCAGCATAAGGACAAAAGCCAGGAACTACTCAGAAACCATGAGTCTCAAGCCAGTCTGAGTGCCACAGTTGCAAAAGAAAAGTTTGCTGATCATCATCAAGAAATTGGGATGCAGAATTGGATTATGAAGCTCAACAGAAGACACTGAAAACCTGGAACCAGATTCAAGCTATTAACAACAATGCAAATGACTGATTGAAAACTGACCTGGATGAATTCTAACCAGTCAAGCAGAAATCCCATAAGAAACATGTATTCAATGGCCAATTCAAACATAAAAAGAAGAATTGCAACCACTTTGAGATCCTTGATGTCAAAGAAACCTCAGATGAACCCAAGAATGATCATGAGCTCTTCATGATGACTAAGAAGACCAAGAAGTCCTCAAGTCAAAATCTAAGATAAGGGCTCTAAAGTCCATGAGATTGAACCACAGGCTACAACCACTGACAGACATATCAGAAGTATTCTCCATGGCCAGTCTTTGTGATCATCCATCAGCAAGCATGAGAGCAGATTTGGTTCAGCACATCTAGTTGATCAATTACCTTCTGACAGCTTTTTAGCAGATATTTTGA
This sequence comes from Guyanagaster necrorhizus, assembly GCF_019112545.1. Taxonomy (NCBI): domain Eukaryota; kingdom Fungi; phylum Basidiomycota; class Agaricomycetes; order Agaricales; family Physalacriaceae; genus Guyanagaster; species Guyanagaster necrorhizus. The sequence goes on along the minus strand of NW_025064889.1, from coordinate 51,660 downwards.
ATTCAGGAGGCAAGAAGAACAAGAAGAACAAGAAGGACAAAAAGAAGAAAAACTCATCTGAATTCAAAAAGAGACTCAATAAGAAGAAGACAGAAAAGCACAATACCAAGCACTGAGTGAGCATGTCTAGTTCTGATTCTTTGGAGTCTCCTTCAACTGATGAGTCAAAGTCTGATTCTGACAGTGACTACTCAGGGTCCTCACCATTAGATGATAAGTCTTGAAGCTCAGATTCAAAATCCCTTGGCTTGAATAGTGATCCATTGGAGGAACTTTCTAGCTTAGATGAGGGATCAGAATATAGCTGGCATAAGCAAAAACACAGACATCATAGGCATGGCTGTAAGGGATGTAAGCACTATCTGAAATGACTGATATGACCAATACTCCTCATGCCATATGATGGCACTGCCAATGGAGAGAAATTCCACTTATTTATGATGAAATTAACTCAATTCTGTAAAGAGAGATGGGTTCCAGCAGATAAACAAGTATTTCTTGCATTGCAATATCTAAAGAGAAAAGCATTATCCTTCTTCATCCAGAAGGTATCCAAAAACTATACAAACTGAACCTTGTTAGAATTCCTACATGCTGTTTTCAACTCATGTTTCTCTTTGAATTGTCATAGTCAGTAGCAAGATAAAATCAAAAAATGCTATCAAAATGAATGCACTGTATCTGAGTATGTATATGAGTTAGAGATCTTGTATAGCCTAGTGGGAGTTACTAACAAGTGGAAATGTGTGATTAAGCTGTGGAATGGATTCTACAAGAATATACAGCATGAACTCCATTAAACCAAGCTCAACAAGAAGGTACACAGCTGGCATTGCATTATCAAAGAAGCAGAGCTTGTTGAAATACAGTTGACTATCTCACCATGCATACAGTCAGGAGACACCAAAACCATATGCATTTATAGATTTATGCAGAACTAAAATAGCATGTGATATGATATGTGACTTATATGATTATATTGTCATTGCCTCAAAATGCTGTCAGTGGCTTTTAGATCAGCTTTCCATGCATCTTCTTGAATAATGCTCCTCTCAGCTTTCTCAGCTGTGGTACTAATCCACTCTGGTCATCTTGTGAAACACAAAATACCTCCAGCTTTCAAATAAGCTCAAATTCTTCTCTTGTAGTTATCAAGGTCTGTTTTTTCTCACTCTCCTCTTTCTTCTTATCATCATCAATGACAGTTATTTCTCCATTTTCTACTGCAATATCATGCTTGATAGCAGCAACAATCTTCTCATCTGTTGGCATCACCTTAAGATCTTCAGTATACTCTTCTGCAATAGGGTTAACTATCTCTTCAATAGTTGGAATGAGACCAAACATGCAATTTTGTTGTTTCAATTCAACAAGGTGGTCTTTCAATATTATCTCTGCTGTCTGGAGCTGTTGAATGGGGGTAATTTGGGTGGGAGGTGTGTTTATTTTTGACTGTGATGAAAGAGCCAACTGATTGACTGCCTCTAGTGCTTTGTTAACATTGTTCTCTGCATTCATAATAGCCATAAGAGCAGAACACCAGTTAGCATCAGCATATTGGTTTTCAAGCAGATCCTGCAATGTCTGTTTGATCCCTAGAAGCATGTATTTGTCTGTTAAGGCAAAGTCACAAACAAGGTTTTATACAGACTTGAGAAGTGAGGTGTTTTGAAAATCATTAGATGGTGTGGTGGACTGTGACTTGGATGCATTGTCAGGCATTATACCAGTGTGTTTCTAGCAGTTTGCTATTATTTTACTGCTGATATTTGCCCAAGCATTATAAGCAATAGTTATAGCTTCAAGGAGATCAAGCTTAAAGATCTCAGACTCTTCAAGATCATTGAGATCAAGTGCACAGATACATATGACATTCTGATAATGTGCCTTGAAGCAGCAAATAATACCAGCATCTAGCAGCTGAACATATAGAGTCATGTTGGGCTCAAAGAACTCCAGCTTTATGTTATGGAGTGTATAAGCAATGGAATGCTCTCAAAAGTTGTCCAAGGTCAGCAGAATCTGCTGCATCTCTCTCTTTATTTTTAAATCAAACATCTTCATTACTCTGTAAATATTTTGCTCATCATCCAGGTCTTCTTGTTATTCTGATAATAGAATCCCATTGCTATTGGACTCTTTTTCTTGAAACACCATGATTGCTTTGGCTTTCTAATGAAAACAACTGGCATCTGCTCACTCTCATCTGTATTCACAGCAAAACACATAGTGATGTAGAACTTATCCTGTTTCTGTCCATTCATAGAATCAGATGCCAAGGTATGATCTGGAATAGCAAAGATGATAAGACCAGATTTATCAATATTACATCTGTCTTGCATTGCATATTTCACTATAATGCTGTAAAGGCACACACATTCTTTTTTCACTGCCACTATATCCACTGAGCCTGCTTCTCCATGCCACCAAACCTCCTGAATCTTTCACACCTTGCAGAATGACCTCAACTATCCCTCTTCTTTCAAACACTGATCCTCTGAAATGTCCATCAGATTTTCAATCTGATTTTGCTTCTCTATCAGCATTACATCAGTTACAGTCTTATCTCAGAGCTGCATGTTCTGATACCAGGATGCAACAGCATGCTCCATATCAGATTGAGTGACAATGCAGGACTTTTTGAATGATAGTGTATTAGGGTTCTTATTTGCAGAGTATTCAATTTTTGTATGAGATACCAGTTTCTATGAAAGAGTTGATTGAGTAAAGAGCAGTGCACCTTCCTTTTGGTTTGCAAAATGTGCCACAATATCAGCATGTTGATGAGAAGGATGATTATCAACATGTTTAAATACTATGAGCCAGTCTCCTGTTGTGAGATATGGGTGAGAGATCTGCTTTGGAGGCTGAGCTGATGATATGTATATTGGGACTTTCTCCTTCTGTTTTATGTGCTCATATGGATTTCCAGGTTTAGTACATGATTTTCATGTTGGTTCAGGAGGCATGTTTATAGAGATATAGCCTGTGCCACTTTACAATAATTTTTTTTATGTTTATCATAGTCTATACAAACAAATTATGTTTTTTATTGTTTTAATATATGCACAATATCATATCAGCTTACTACAATTTTGGATCTGACAATGCATATTTCTAACTAGAACCATATGCATTATGTGATATGTATTTCAAGCCTATTTTCCTTCTCTCTGACTGTGTTCCAGCCCAATCTGTATGCAAAGTCAGAATTATGCATTTTGACATCATGCATTATAAGATAGTCAACTGTATTACAATAATTATATAGAGCTTATATACTGGTAATTAACTCCAAGTCAGTGTTCAATGAGTTCTGCTGCTAAGTAATCCTACTGAATTAGAGACAGTAATATGAAATGTAGATATAAAATACTAGAAGATAATTCAAATTGAACAGTATGAAATAGAGATAAGCAGAGTCCAATAGAGGCTGTTGTTGACTTGTAGGTTGTTGGTAGTTGTGGTATAAAGTGGAGGCCATCAGCATGTGCTTAATAGTATTCTCCTCTTAGTGTTCTTGCTCTCAAAAGTGCAGATCCTGATGGCCAATAGAGAAGCATATGAAAAGAAATTTGAGACTATAGAACTTTCACATCTTGAACTCAAACCACTATCATCTCTTGCTCACCATCATTCTAAATGCTATCCATTGCATCTTATCAATGTTCTCAAACTTCCAAGCCTTTCATGTGGGAACTAACACTTGATGGCCTTCAAGAAGTGAAAGATGTATTCTGCTTAGAGCAGATAGCTGCAGAGGATAAATATGCAGAGGCTGTGAAACTCTACTGGAAATAGAAAGAGGAGTGGGAGAGAGAGGACAAGGTGAGAGCAGATCATACCATTCATGAGGCAAAACAGAAGGTGCAGCAGGAGGCATTGAAAAAGAAGAAGGTGGAGCTCTATTTGGCAGTAGAAAAAAAGACATAGAAGAAGGAGAAAGCCACTGTGAGAGAGAGGAGAGGCTGACAAGAGAGGTGGCTGCAAAGGTAGAGAAGGCAGAGACAGAGAAACTGAAGAGGGAGAAGATGCAATAAAAGAAGGTTGCATTCACTCTGGCAGACAATATAGACTTCTATCATAAGAAGTTATTAGCAGAAATAGAGTTGGACTCAGCTGGCTCTGGCATATGATTAGTGAGATTCTCATAGAGTCTAGTGGAGTCTGAGGACAATGAAGGCAAGGTCTCAGAGGGCTTGCAGGCCTGTTTTGAGCAGAGGAAAGAGAGGATTCATGAAGGCAAAAAAAAAGTGCAGACACTGGCAGAAGAGAAAAGAAAATTGAGAGTGAAATTGAGCAATGTGATAGCAGACAGCAGAGCCAAGAAGGAGGTAAGTCCTCAAAAGAGGACAAAGTTGAATGTGATAGCACTAGCAGATAGTAAAGAGAAACTTGTAGATGAAAGTAAGTGGTTTTTGTTAAGCCTAAGTTGCATGTGATCTAAACACATAATAAACTGATGCTGTATTGAGTTTGTACAGTTATGTCAGAGTCTACTATATATGTCTGTTGATCTAGTGCTTCAAGGCCAAAAATAGTCAGCTCAAGATAAAGTAGTAAAAAATAAACTTTAGCTCAAAGCTGAGGATATACAGTGAGAGCTACACTACTTATATACTGTTCTGAGTTGAGTTAAATATATACCTACTTATTATATGTTTCTATGCTATGTATCCACTGTCTTTGTTCATCAGTACTGATACAAAAAGATATTTATGCATTATTGAGAGAGTCAGTGGACAATGGTCTGAATTCACCTTTTATAGTTGTGTAAGCTAGTGATGAGTCTCTAGACTCTGTGTGCTCTGAAATCATGGGCTCCAATAATTATTTTCAACTTCTGCTCTTAAGTGGGCTTTCAGTAAACCAATCATTCTAGATTCAATAGTAGTAATTTCATTAAGAACTATCTATTATTCATTGATATTCTCTTGTGCATGAAGATCATATGTTATATGCAAGCTTTCTATTTGTCTGTGAACTTTTCTTGGCCTTGCAAACTTTTTCTTCAACTATACAATGAACTTTCTATGCTATAATAAGCACCCTAAGCATGGTCAGCACTATGACAACCAATCAGATATACATCATTATTAGTATACATGTGGCACTCTAAGGCAGCCCATAAGATCTATTGCAATACATATACAAGGCTGGCTGTGGATATCTAAGCTTTTCACAGCTAGCATGTGGAAGAGTAATAAGCTGCAGAGGACTAACTCTGTGTTTGGTTAGATATGTAAGAAATATTAAAAAGACTAGCATACTATTGGCTAAGTGAACTGTTAAATATGCAATGTTTATTAAAAACCTCACAGTCTTTAAGGCTTCACATAATAAAAACTTTGTTAGGCTCACTAAGCTAGTACTACAGTTAAAAGGCTGTTTAAATATAGCATACTTAGTATTAGTAAAAGGATAGTATAAAAAGTGTACAAGATAACATACAAAAAGAGGAGAAAAAGCAATACTGAGACTACTCAACACCCATACTAAACTGTACACCAGTATAACATCTCTCTAATAGAACCAGCTATACAGACCACCTATAGGTCAATATCTGTTGACTGAGAGCACTATAGCATCTCAACAACTCTACAAGACTTGCATATAACATTAAGTGAACTTATAAATTCATAAAATATTGCTTTGTTTTATTTCATTCTCAAAAACATAAAAGAAATCTGTCACTCTTGCATGTCATTCTCACTCTGCAGAGAGTCTTTAGCAAAACAACTTCTGGTTCATCACCAGTCCCATAGTTCTAAGTGCTCAGTTAGATGCTCTGACTAAGCAAGAATAGAGGTTAATGAAGTAAAACAAAAGTAGAAAATAAGAAAAATTATAACATTATCTCTTCCTTAAGACCATCATCTCAATGGCTATTCTAGAGAGAGTTTATAGTTGCAAATGGCATCCATAGCATTTATATCTTATTCATACATCTATTCATTAGATTCAGAGCTGTAACCCTTTCAACTAACTAAATAATATATGACTATTTGGATGCCACTATCTTGTGCCCAGATCTTGCAGAGTCAGTGGTTCAGAACCTGATCAACTTTATAATATTCTTCATCCTCCACTAAGACTGTCAGAGGTGAGAGCAATCATTCTTAGTTTGGGAAGATATAAGTGATATAGAGCATGAGAAGAGATTCATTGAATACATTATGAATCTGCTATGTAGCTGACAGATGAAGGTGATATGCCAATAGACTGACTTTAGCAAGAATAGAGAAGGGTCTCATGTTTGTTGGCCAATTTTCATTTGAAACATGAGAGATAGAGATGTAAAGTGTCAAGCCATACTTTATTATTGATAATATAGGTGTGGGCAGGATGTCTGTGTTTATCATATTGTGTTTTTATAAACTTGGTGGCTTTCTGAAAGGTGGTGTGGATTTTGAAGTGAATCTTTATCATGAGCATAGCAAAGTCAGAGAATGTGAGAGTCATCATGCAGATGCATTTTATAGGCATGAGAGTTGGGTATTGGTCATAGTTGATGAAGAATGAGGTCTTTCCTGTGGCTGAGTAAACATGGTTGTTATGTTGGAAGGCTGCTAATGTGAGTCATTCAACCCAATCATCTTATTGATAATTAATAAATATGCATAGGTACTTCTTGATTTTCTGGTTAATGTGCTCTATTTGGCCATCAGTTTGAGGATGGTAGACTATAAAGGTATTGCTCTGAATGTTAAAAAGTCAATACAAGTCATCTAGAAACTTGAATATGAACTGTAGACTGCAGTCAGAGATGACAACTTGTGGTATGCTATATTTGATATATATTTTATTGTAAAGAATTTTGGCTCATCCTTTAGATGTCAGTTCTGTGGAATATGTGACCAAAATGATGGCCTTAGAGAAGTGATTGACTATAATGATGATTGCATCATAGCCATTAGAGTCAAAAAGTCCAGTGATTATCTTGATAGAAATATATGTTTATGAGAAAGTTGAGATCTTATTTGAGTGTAGTGGTGCAGCCCAAGCTTAAGTCATTGACTTGGTCTGCTGACATGTTTCATACTCTTTAATGTACTTTTCAATTTTATTTTTTAATTTTGGCTATCAGTACTCTCAAAGAATGAGTTTTTTGGTCTTAGCAATATTTGGGTGTCCTGCAGTTGTATAATCATGATACATAGTGATGATATTACTATATAGGGTTTAATCTCTAAAGATATAGATCCATCTATTATAAGAGATGAGATCACCTGCCCTTATCAGTTCATGCTCATGGTTAAGGGATGAAGCAATACATTGGTCTCATAGTGCTGTCTGTCAGATTATGCTCTTGATCTTTTCATAAATCTTCTCCTCTGTTAGCATGATCATTGTCTAAAAGTGCTTGAGCTTCAGTAATACCACTTTGTTATTATCCTCTTCTCCTTGATTATGGTCAGCATGGCAGCTAAAGAGGTTGGCTTTCTTGTTTGTTGATTCAGCTTTATAGTGTAGCATATATTGATATTTGAATAGTTTTATAACCTAGCATACTTGTCAGCAATTGAGTTTCTGTGGAAGTCAAAAGTATTGAAGGTTTTAATGATCAGTCTGGACTTTGAATATCTGAATGGATCTGATCAGATAATGGTGCCACTTAGACAGAGTGAGCATAATAGTGAGTAGCTCCTTGTCATAGATTTTATAATTGTGTTCCATAATAGTTAAGGCCTTGAAGAGAAAAGCTACCAGTTGTTATTTTTTATCTTGCTCCTGCAAGAGTACTGCTCCAATTGACTTTTTGCTCAAGTTGGCCTCTACTCTAAACCTTCCATCTTGTGTTAGTATAGCCAATATAATATTCTCAGCTAATCAGCTTTTGAGATCTTCAAACACTAACTGCTGAGTAAGTCCTCATGCCCATGGAGCATTGCTGGTCAGTTATATCATTGGTCAGATGATTTTGCTATAGTCTTATATAAATTAGTGACACAAGTTTGTAAACTCTAAAAATGATTGTAGTTCTTTTTTCTTTGTTAGCACTAGCCATTCTATCACCTCAGCTATTTTTATCAGATCCATTCAAATATTGCCTTCACCAATGATTACTTCAAAGTATTTCATTTCTAATATCTTGAATTTGTATTTCTCAGCCTTGAGAAACAGTTTGTGCTTCCTTATGAGTTTTAAAACTTGTTAAATCAGTTGTTGGTGTTTATCATGATCACTGGACATGATGAGAATATCATCCAGATAAATGGTGACCTTTCTAATAGTAATGAAGTCTTTGAAAATATTGTTCATTATCCACTGGAATGTGGCTGAGGAATTGGTTAGCCCAAAAAACATGATAGTTTGTTTGAAGAGTCTCCTGTTGGTTCTGAATGCCACCTTCTATTTGTCATCCTCCTTGATCCAAATGTTATTATACCCCCACCAAATATTAAGCTTAATATAATATTAGGCTTTCCATAGTTTGTCCATAAGTTCTGAGATAAGCAAGAGAGGATACCAGTTTTTGATCATCATCTTGTTTAACTTCTGATAGTCCTGAATAGGCTATAGTTTGCTATCCTTCTTCTTGACAAAGATGAAAGGCAAGGCTATTAGTGACTTCAAAGACTGAATGCATTCAGTGAAGAGGTTCTTATTCAGAAACTTGTCAAGCTCTTGTTATTCTGGATGACTAAGGGGATATGTTTTGCAGTCCAAGTTGGTGTTGGCATTGGAGATCAGTTTGATGGCATGATCCCATAGTTTTGGCTCCAGTAATTTATCAAAGCTTTCTTTACTAAACAGGTTCTGATAATCTCAGGCTCAATTAGATACCATCTCTTTGAATGTCTTTTCTTTCTTTTCTGCATTAGCTCTTGCCACCGGGTTGTTGGTGTGATGTGTAGCTCATATATATATGGCTTGCTCTAAGTTGATAGCTAGGATGATGTCTCCATCTTTCAGCTCTTTATCCTATTGATCATTAGAGTCATTATCTGGCAATTCAAAGAGGATCTTATGACAATAGCAGTGGGCAAAGATGATGTAGCTCATTTTCCAATTAATCAGAGGATTATGTTAGATCAGCCAGTCATGACCAAGGAAGATTTTTTTGGTTTCAAGTTTTATGATGGCCAAGTCGATCTGCTCTGAGTGGTCTCCAATAGTGAGTCATAGTCTGATGTACTTGATGATTGACTCTGCTTGATTTTTGGTTCCATCTGTGTTGTAAACAGAGATAGAGACAGCTATGGCTTATGTTAAGAGTCTGTGCTTGATGATAAAAGCACAATTGATGGAGCTTCTCATACAGCCACTGTCAATCAGAGCAGTGACTGTATAGAGGGTTTATGTGATCAACATCTTAATTTGAGCCTTCATGATCAAGTCTCATTCAGCTGTTTTCTGCCACTGGATGTATTATTTAGAGCCTCTGAGCTCATCAAGCCATTCTAAAGCTCAACAGTGCTCAGCTCTTCTTATGCCTTTAACCATTTCATTAATCACTTCTTCAGTCCTAGTTTAGTGGATCCAGTTTCTGAGGACAGCCTTCACTGTCTCTTCATCTCTGGCATTCTTGATGGCCTGCCAAGTTCACTCAGTGTTGAATAGTTTTAGCCAGCCAGTGAGAGTCACTCTCTCTGTTTGGCCTATAAGCAGTTGAGTTTTAGTCCTTGGCAATTCTTTTGGTGGTCTTGTAGATGTCAAATGGAGTATATTCAAATGTATGCATAATTTAGATATAACTACAAGGATACTATTAGTCTGTCCAGCAATTATTTAAGACACACCACTAAGTCCTTCAGCTGATCCAGTGAAAGTGCTCACTGGTTAGCCCTATCTTTTATCTCCATCCTCATATTCTTGCTCAGCTCCTCCAGTCTGTCTGCCTCTTTCTGCAACTCAGCAATCTGCACCCATGTATCTTTTTATGTGTGTTTCTTCTTTAAGCAGTTCTGTGACAGATGGTCTTTTTTCTCACAGTTAAAACACTTTTCTTTCTTCTTAAATCAATCTACATCCATCAGCTTTCTGCTCTCAATGTATATAGTGCTAGTGCCAGTCTTCTGGATGCTATAACTTGGTGTTGAGGAGAAAGTGTTAGCCTTGAAAGATCTGTTGCCTCTATTAGGCTTGTTAGTGGTGAGATAGTTGGATCTGCAGTCACTCTGTAAGCCTGCATTAGCTGCCTTCTGTCACTGCCACTCCTTGTTCATTTTAGTGATTCAGTCTTTCCATGTATCATACTCTTTAAGCATATTTATGTCTATATCTGAGATCATCTTGATATAGAAGAGAGGTGTTCTGATCTTAAGCATCTCAACCATCCTCTTGTCATCATCAGTGTCATCTCAAATTCCAGCCAGAGTTCTGAGTCACTCCAGCTCATCAAAGTACTTGCTGGCAATCTTGTCTTCCATCCAGAGTTTCTTCATCTTGTTTTTGTGTATCTTCTGGACTGCCAGATCAATGAACTTGTTATATATTATTTGTTTGAATATTAGCCAGAATAGCAGTCAATGATGCTGCCTGGTTGTAGAATAGAAGATCAGGAAAATCAGAATCCATCATGTCTTCACTTTGTTCTCAAAGTAGGATATAGCAAAGGCTATCTTGTAGATATCAACCTCAAGATATGCAGTGTAGATCTCAAAGTATTGCTCACAGTTGATGAGAAAATAGTTGATATTGTCAGAGGCACTCTTAAAGGGGTGAGATTTGTGGAGGAGGTCAGGTTTGCACTGGATGAGAGTGGCATCAGCAGGGAGTGCCTCTATTAGATTCAGGTATCCATTAAAAGGCAGGCATTCTCAGTTGACAGATGGTCTGAGGAATAAGTGAAGAGAGTTATTGTCAGCAACAGAGCTCCCAGTCAGTTCTGCCTCTTTGTGTATGATACATCTGTTTCAGATCATAAATCTGAGCTTGACTGCTTTAGGGTCATCCTCAAGAGTTTTTCTGCTCATACTTGCTTCATCTGGTGATGACTGTCCACTGAAGAATTGGCTTCCTTTGCCAGTCTAAGGGTTTTTGAATCTGGTAGGTCAAGTAACCAGCTGGGGTCATAGCTGAGCAAACTGACTGGGGGAGCTTCAAATGAGTGGATCTGAGTAAACAGATTGAATCTTAATGCTTTGTGAAATCAGTGTCTTATATATAGCATGATTTGAGGTGATAGAAGATATTCCTGGCATTAGTTGGATCTTGTATTTTGACTTATATGCTGGGAGATTTTCTAGTTGGTCTTTGGAGTGTATTCTGTTATAAATAAAAATAGCTTGTTCAGTCACAGCATACTGTAAAATGTCTATTTTTTCAGTTTTATCTGCAGCTATATACTTCTATCCCAGTGTTAATATTAGCCAACTAATGTCTTTCTATAAAAATACTGTCCTCTTTTGGTACAGCCATACATATTCTTTCTCCCATTTACATTGTATCTCCTCCTTTAGTGCTTCTTTGTTTATGTCCTCCTTAGCATATTTAAGCCACTTATCTCACTTAAGAGATATCTCAACCTCTTCAATCTTATCCCCCTTGTCCTTCTTATTCTCCTTGCTGTCCTTAGCAGGGTAACTGATAGACTGGTCAAAGGTGGATAGTGGATAAGGCCTGAGCATCACTAGAGAGTCACTCTTTGTTTCAGTGCTGAGTCTAGCAGCATTGAGACTGATTCTAAAAGGAGGCTGAGACTGAGGTTGACCATTGTCACCCTTAGAGCCTCCTCTGTTGCTGCTGCACTCTTCTTGCTCCTTCAGCTTATAGTGATACCAGCAGAAGTTTCAGTAGAAATAAGGATTGAGAAAGAGTCCTATGACTCTTCCTTTGAGAAACCTTTGGATGCTGTGGTCACTGATATAGATATCAAAAGAAACCCAAAGTCTATAAGCATTGAGAATAGATTCAGCATCAGAGGAAATGGAATTCCAGTGTCATCTCTGGTAGAGAGAGGAGGGTTTGGACTTTGTCATGTCATTTTGCTTGCAGTGATAGTTTCTGCTATTCTAGCCTATAGGTCTGTGTCTATTGTACTAGGCTCTCAGAACAGAGAGCTGATGGACTCTGTTCTGAGGCTATACCACTCTAAGGAATCTGATCTCCAGATAGCAGCCTTATCTCTGCATCACTAACACTGGTACTCTGCATCATATTGAGCAGCTTTATGCTCCTTCTGCTGACAGGTGTATCCTGCTTCAATATGTTCAGACTATGAGGCCTGATTGATATGGCTTCTGTACTCCAGGCATCTATAGAGCATGAAGCTCTAGTAGGTTTTGCTGTTAGTTCTGAAGTCTGAAAGTCCTCTGCTCTCATAATCAGTATATTCAGAGAAGAGAGAGCTTTCTTCTGGAGTCACATAGAGAGAACTGTGTCAGGAGCCTGAAGCCATCTGAGCAGCATCAAGAGAGTCCCTGGCAGGGTCTCCAATCCTATGCTTGGAGAAAGACAGTGAAAGAGTCAGAAGACAGGTTAGCATCAAAAAAGTCATTGGGGAGATCCTCATCTTTGTGGTCTGAGACTGGAGGGAGATGTGCCAGCCATGTCCATGGGTTTCTGAACTCAGTATGCTGATTGTCACTATTTCTGTTGTTAGTTCAAGAGGATTCTGGAGGATATTGATGTTTTTCTTTCTCCTTATAAATCTGCAAACCCAGGCTGCCAGATTGGATTTCAAGTATGATTCTGAATGCAGGCTGAAAGGAGGTTTGGGCAGAGGCTGAAATATCATGAAAGGAGAGATCAGATGTAATATTTTGAAGAATTTGCTATACTGTTCTGAATGCATAGTAATGCTGGATTATCCAAGCAGTTACTGATTATCATCTTTGATAAAGTTGGATGATAGCAAGTAAGCTTAGAAGCATTCCAATGATGGAGGATAATAGCTTAAAGAAGTCATTGGTAAGATCAGAGGTTGATGTGTTTGGTGATGGCATTTGGTTTCCTTTATGCTAGTGTGCATAAGGAAAGAGAAGTGTAAGCTTCAAGCTAATTGTTAAGCCCAAGTTGCATGTAATCTGAACATATGATAAACTGACACTGTATTGAGTTCATACAGTCATGTCAGAGTCCACTATATGTATCTGTTGATCTAGTGCTTCAAGGCTAAAGACAGTCAGCTCAAGATGAAGTGGTAAAAAATAAACTTTAGCTCAAAGCTAGAGATATACAGTGAGAGCTACACTACTTATATACTATTCTGAGTTGAATTAAATATATACCTACTTATTATATGTTTTTATGCTATGTATCCACTGTCTTTGTTCATCAGTACTGATATAAAAAGATATTTGTGCATTGTTAAGAGAGTCAGTGGACAATAGTCTGAGTTTGTCTTTTGTGATTGTATAAGCTGGTCTCATGGTTCTAAGTGCTCAGTTAGATGCTCTGACTAAATGAGAATAGGAATTAATAAAGTAAAACAAAAGTAGAAAATAAGAAAAATCATAACAGTTTTATTTGAAAAGTTCCTTAGCTAATTTTCTTTAGGATATTGTATCAGATATCAGCAGAATAACATGCTCTGCTACATTCACACAGTGATCAGACATGTTCAGACTTGTTCTCAGTATAAAGTTAAGAAGGCTGCATGTTCTTTTAACTAAGGAAATAGTGTCACTAAGATCATTGGAAATTTGAAGATCACTACTACCTCCTATAAGATGGATAAGAATTTAAAAATTTTATGGGTTGAATGGATAAACTGGCAGTAGAGATAATAGGCTTCATGAATGAATAAGCAGAGGAAATAGTGGATATCTGCAGAATGATGGAGGGCTTTCTCAATGACTACAAGTCTAATAGAATAGAGTCTCTGAAGGAGCTTATAATATCTGACTTGGAGGCTTGGACATCAGCATGCATAGAGTTTTAGACATTAGAGAGGTGGAGGTCTTGGAGAGAGTGATGAGAGTGCAACTAAGTAAGAATATAGAGAAGTTGAAGAAAAATAGAAAGAATAGTGAGGAAGCAGGGTCTGAGCAGGATGAAAGTGTGATGGGTCCATTGGATGCCATGCCATTCTCTTAAAGAACCATATATGTACCTTTTGTAGGTGAAAGTGTGGTAAAAGGCTAAGTCTTAGATAGAGCCAAAAATGTATAAAGATTTTTTTTGACTTGAATATTAAGTGAGAGAGTTAGGAGTGAAGAGTGAAATAATAAATTTAAGATAAGAGTTTGAGGCTGAAGGCAGATGAAATGGAATCTGATAGAAACTGAAAGAACTAAGTAAGAATGCAGCTAGAGAGGAGATGTTCAAGAGGTGATCTTAGATAAGAATCCAGATTTATTTGAGTATTGGTGATGGAAATTCTTAATAAATTCATCAGTGGAGAACTTAGAGGTTGATAACTAAGCAAATTCTTTATCACTATCTTCATAATCTAACCACTGGATCTTGTACTATAGCAGACACTGAAACCAGCAGTCAAGCTTAGAGTCAAGGATTTGAGCAATTTCATATTGTTTTTTATCATCAACTTTGATCAGAGGTGGCAAAGGTTGAACTTGATTAGGAATCATGTTTTCTTCTATAGGTTCCAACTGTGATATGTGAAAGACTGAGTGAATAAAGTGGAAGTCCAGTGGAAGCTTAAGGGTGAAGAAATAAGAATTGAGTTAAGCTAAAATTTCAAAAGGGCCAAGAAATCTTTTAGAGAATTTGATAGTAGGACAGATGATCTTAATGTGTTTGAAGCTGAGATAAACCATATCATCAACTTTGAACAAGGATGTCAGGATCTGATATTTGTTTGCTTGAGCCTTATAATAAGACTGGACTTAGGTGATTTTATCACATAAGGCTTGATGAAGTTTGTCAAGATTGACTGCAAAGTCATAGGTCTGGATGAAACTGATATCACATTCAGAATGAATGGTGATGTTAGAGTGGTAGCCCTTGTTGGCAAAAAATAAGAGGATTCCAGTGGAAGCATTAAAAGCATTGTTATAGGTGAATTCAGTAATAGATAGAAGAGTATCTCAATTATCCCATTGATAAAAACAGTGGATATGAATGTACTGTTCTAGTGTCTGGTTTGCTCATTCAGTTTGTCTATCAGCTGCTGAGTGGTAACCAGAAATAAAATAAAATTCTATATCAAGAGCTATCACCAGAGCACAGATGAACTAGAAGACAAATTCAGAGATACAGTCAAAGATTATGTGGCTAAATACTCCATGCTTGGAAAAGATGTGGATAATGAAAAGCTGGGTGAATTCCACAGAGATGATGATGTTGTATGTGGGGATAAAGCTTGCTTGTTTGCTAACATAGTCAATGATGACTAGAATAGTGGTGAATCTATTAGAGTCCAGTAGTTTCTCAATAATGTCTCTAGAATCCCATAGCTATTCAGAGATCAGTAAGAGCTTGAGCAAGCTATAGAGATGATGCTTGAGTATCTTATTGCATTTACATACCATGCATGATTTAACATAGTATCAAACATATTTGCACATCTGTGGCCAGATATAATTCTGCCAGACTAATTTCAATGTTTGGTTTTGCCTAAAGTGCTCTGCAAGAATGTGGTCATAGTTATTCTGCAGTATATGAAGGTGGAGATTCTCAGAGTCTAGTATATAGATACAATCTTCAAAGCAAAGAATGTTGGATTCAAAAGCTGATTTGGCCTGGTAGAGACTGTCAGAGTCTGCAGAGTCAGAGGATTGTATCTATTTGATGTTGATATGGAGTTTGTTAATATCCATGATGACACCAGCTCAGAGAGTAGGGCCTTTAAGGTAGGTAGCCTAGAGAGAGGTGGAGAGCTGTTTTTGGATGAAGACAGATTAGAAATTGTTGGGATTTTGCCAGAAAGTTCTAGAAAGAGCAATTCAGCATCATGCCAAGAATTGATGAGTAAGCTCAAGAAAAAGAGAAAGTTGTAGTAAATTCTAGATATAAGCCTGGAGAGTATAAATATAAGCTCTGTAGGAGCTGCAGAATAAGAAGTTCATACCTTTTAACCTTACCAGCCAGGAGTCTACCCTATGCAACACTGAGGATTTCCAACAGAAATTGTGGGGATTGACTTGAGCATATTGGCTATCCTTCTCTTTAGAGTAGATGTCCCATCATCTAGTGAGTGCATCCAGCTTCCCATTCAGTTTTTCTGGGCAGAACTGGATTACTAAGTTGAATTAGAAGAGGTATTTGAATCAACAGACTTGTCAGCAGATAAGAATTTTAGTAGTGGCAAAAATATTCAAGATTCTTGTAGTTCATTATAATGTTGATGCTGTCTATAGAGCCCTCAAGATAATGCCACCAATGTTTAAATGCTTCAAAAATGGTGAGAAGCTTCTTATCATGTGTCATAGTTGAGTTTGGCATTGTGTAGGCTCTGAGAGCAGAGTGCAATAGCATAGATTTTGCTATTCTCAAGATAAATAAAGAGGATAGCAGCAATAGCATAGTCAGAGGCATCAATTTTCATGACTATCTGCTGATCAAGAACCCAATGGGTAAGAATAGAAGCATGCATAAAGATTTGCTTCAACTCATTGAAAGCAGTCATGCACTTGTTGTTAAAATTCCACAGATTTTCTTTGCATGTGAGCCATGTGAGAGATATAATGATATCACTGTATTCATGTATAAACCAATAGTAGAAATTGGCAAAGCTAAAGAAAGACTGAATGTCCTTGACTTTCTGTGGCACCAGCTAATCAATAATAGTCTTGACTTTTTCTTCAGACATGTAGAGTCCTTCAGATGATAGAATATAGTCTAGGTATTCTATAGAATTCTAGTGAAATTTGCTTTTTGAGCCCTTGCAGTAAAATCTATTAGCTCTAAGCCTACATAGAACTTCATGAATATGATTCTAATGATCTTCTAGAGTATTACAATATATAAATATGAGAATGTTGTCAAGATAGACTACTACTGAGATATCTAGCATGTCAAAGAAGATATTGTTCACAAAGCATTGAAATGCTGCTAGAGTATTTATGAGACTAAAAGACATGACACATCATTCAAAAGAGCTGTAATAAGTCTGGAAGGCTGCTTTTCATTCATCACACTCAGCTATGTGAACCAGATGATAAGCATATCAGAGGTCAAGTTTGATGTAAATGCACCTAGAGTGAGTGGAATCAAGGAGGTCAGAGATGAGAAAAAGAGAGTAGTGATCCTTCTTGAAGATGTTGTTCTGGCCTCAGCAGTCTATGCAGAGTCAGAGTTCATCAGTCTTTTTCTTGACAAAGAGGATCAGAGCTCCATGCAGAGAGTGGAAAGAGATAATGAAACTATTGTGGAGATTATTCTCAGTAAAATAATATAGAATCTTAAGTTTAGATTCTGAGAGGAAGTAGATAGATCCAAATAGAGGAGAAATGCCTTCTTTAAGATTGATCTTGAGATCATATGATCTATGCTCAGAGAGGTTTTTAGAGAGGGTGTCACTGAAGATGTCTGCAAAATCATGATACTCTACTGGCACTGATTTGCCAGTTCCATGAAAGTGGCTTTGGCTCTAATATTTGGCAAGAAAGACTGCAGTGTAAACTGCTAAGCATCTCTCTCTGCACAGGCTCAGACAAATGCAGTAGCAGATATAATGGAGATCTTTGGGTGTGTTTTCATAGTAAAGGACTCTGAAGAAGGATAGGAGTGGATGAGTTTATATAAGAATAGAGTCTGCCAGCTACTCAGATTAAGATTGAAATAGGGTGAAAACTCAGAGGAGAGACTATTGGAGTCTGATAGATGCAAAAGTCCTGAGATTGAACTAGAAAGTTCAGGAGATGAACTGTTGTCCTGCAGGCATGAAAGTCCTGTAAATGAGCTTGAAGGCTTGAAAAGGGTTGGAATATTAGATTCTGGTGAGCATAGGAATCCTGGATTAGAACTGGAAGGTTCAGGAGAAGCTGAACTGTTGTTTAGTGAGCATGAAAGTCCTGGAAATATAGCAGAGACTATTAGACTGCTGGAGGTAGTGTTCTGATAGTTTGAATGGAAAGAGATACTGTTATTTGCTCAGTCAATCAATAAATTGTAGCAAAAGAGCCAGTTGTATCTGAGAACAAGATTATAAGATGAATTCAAGTGGGTGACATAGAAATCAATGAGAAAGATGTTTCCAGAAAGGAAATAGATTGAGATGGTTGTGATTTGTGAGATGCAGCTTTCTATGGAGCTATTGAAGAGGCAAAGTTGTATGATAGAGATAGATGTAGTCAGAATATTATTATCAGCTATATACTTGATATCAATAAAGCAGTGGCTAGATTTAGAGTTAATAAGAGCAATAAAACACAGAATGGTAGAAATTAGAGAGCCATCAGATTCTGATCCTAAGGGCAGTTCTGCTGAGAGAGAAATGTAGAAGGAATGGTTGGAAAGAAATGTTGCATTGAGAGTGATGACCTTCAGTGTATGAATAGAGTCAATGCAACTCTGAACTCACATGGAGGAAACAGGATTGCTTTCTAGTTTTCTGACTCTATTAGAGCTGATTCTTCAGAAGCAATGTTTACTTCAGCTGCATGGCCCTTAGCAGAGACTACTGTCTTCTGCTTGTTGTGATCTTCAGTCTTGAGCTTGGCTTCACAGAACATACAGAGATTGTTCTGATGATGGCAGTCTTTTTCTTTCTGAGTAAGACAGCTATCTTTTCTTAGCTTGTCAGCATAGGGCTTAGGAGTAGCAGTGGAATCTATAGTTCTTGAGATAGAGCTGAATACTGAGAAAGAAATGTTGGATTGGAGGATGGATTAGAAGCCTTGTTGTTCTAATTTTCATAAGCAATTTCAGTTTTTCAGGTTTATTATTGAGTATCAAGCTCTTAGGCAAGAAAGCACATATCATAGAGATTTCTAGGCTTTCTGTGGTGAGCCATATCATCCTTGATGCAGATACAGAGACCATAATAGAAGGCATAGCAGAGAGAGTTATCTTTGTATCTGATCTGCAAAGCATACTGATTGAATTAGACTATATACTTTATGATCTGGTCTCTATTATATATCTGAAGATGCTTCAGTGCATCTTCAGCATCCCTGATAGCATCAAAGGAGCCAAAGTTGCTATAAAGCTCATTCAGAAAGACTATGTAGGAGAATTGTGTTAAGCTCAAATTCCATGTGACTAATAACACATGATAAACTAACAGAACCTCACACTTCAGGTTAGACTGTTAGAGTTCACTGATGCACTATCAGCATTGTGTGAACAAGGCAGTTGCAAGTCGCTTGAGAGTAGATAGTGAAGAATAAACTTTAGCTCGAAGCTGGAGTTACTACAGTGAGAGCTACACTATTTAAATACTAAATTCTTATTATTCCAAGAATATAACTACCTAATTGTCTTTGCTGGTGCTGTGTAGCATTTTGTCCAGTGTCACTAAGATACCTACAAAAAGTATTGTCCTGCTGTTATGCTGTTACTGCTGCACCAAGATAAGAGAGACTTCTCTGTTGTTATGCTGTTGCATGACTTCACAGCAGTGACCAGATCAGGGTGGTGCTGATGACTAAGCATTCCCATGATTCTAAGCACTAGGTCTGACTAAGCAGAAATAGAGATCAATCCCAAATAAATCAAAGGCAAAAGAGAAAGAAAATAAGAAAAATTGTAACATTATCCCCTCTTTAAGACCATCATCCCAATGGCTAATTTAAGGATAAGTCTTCTGGTTCTATCAGAGTATTCTCTCATCTGCATTGCAGGTGGCTTATCTGCTGGATCTATAGTAGTCTTTGTGTCCTGCACATAGGATGGTGATAGGCACTGTTGTTGTTGCTTATAATCATCATCACCATCCATTTCTGGCTTGATAGTCAGTAAATGTCCTGAACATTGCTTTTCACTTTATGTCCTATTTGTCATCTTGTTGATTACAAAATTTAGGTTGATGTATTTGCTCATATTGACCCTGTTATTTCACTGTTCATAGTCATGTATGGCCTCCTCTGTATCCATATATTTCTCATTTACCCATTGATTGGATTCTGAGCCATAGTCTTTCCAGCTGACTAGATAGTCAATGGTTGTTTTTATGCCTCTGCCTCATGCTTTGACTTTTCATGTTTATGGTTTAGTACTTTATCGATTTTATAGTGCTCTTCATCATCAATTAGTTCTGGTGGCAGAGGTAGTGGTCATTCTTGATTTGAAAAGGCTGGTGTGATGTATAGTGTCAAAAATGTCTCATTAAAGACATTATATGCAACTTATATGTGGAGTTGCTGATCTTGGTGACAACTTTGAATGGTCCTGTTTGTTTATCTGTGAGTTTCTGTTTTGGACATGAGAGGTGGAGATTTATAGTATCCAACTAAACTTTGTCATTGGTTGAATATTTATAGGCCAGTTGTTGGTGCTTGTCATACTGTTTTTTCATTGTGAAGGCAGTCTTTTCAAGAGCTGTCCTTGTTTCTTCATGGATTTTTGCCATTGTAGTGGCAAAATCTGATGA
Source organism: Guyanagaster necrorhizus (assembly GCF_019112545.1). Lineage (NCBI taxonomy): Eukaryota > Fungi > Basidiomycota > Agaricomycetes > Agaricales > Physalacriaceae > Guyanagaster > Guyanagaster necrorhizus. Next base: position 31,277 of record NW_025064889.1, on the reverse strand, counting down.
TGCTGACATCATTGTGTGTTTTCACTGACTTTGGGCAACCTGTGGATGTCTCCTATAGTTTATAAAGAATAGTGTTTTGCCAGTTGCAGAGTGAACCCTGTTATTATGTTAGAAGGCAGCTAGTGTGAGCCACTCCATCCAGTCATCTTGATGGTAGTTGATGAAAAGTCTAAGATACTTTTCAATTTCTTAATTCACCCACTCTGTCTGGCTGTCTGTTTGAGAGTGATATACCATTGAGGCATTCCATTTGATGTTGAGGAGTTGATATAAGTCATTCAAGAATTTGGAGATGAATTGTGGTCCTCTGTCTGAGATCACTACTTGAGACATGCCATACTTTGCATAGACTTCATCTTGTAGGATCTTTGTCCATCCTTCTGATTATTAATTCTGTTGAGCAGGCAATCAGGATGATTGCCTTCAAGAAGTGATCAACTATAACAATAATTGCATCATAACTGTCACTTTTGGGAAGTCCTGTCACTATATCCACTGAAATGTGGGTCCATGGTGATGATAGTATCTCATTCAGATGAAGAGATGCTACTCTGAGTTGTGTTGAAGTCTTGCCTCATTGGCAAACCTCATAAGCCTTGACATATTGGATGATATCATGGTTTATTTTGGGCCACTAATACTCCCTCAAGACTAATTCTTTCATTTTAGTGATCTCAGGGTGTTCAGTGGTCGCATGATTATGGCATGTGGAGATGATATCATCACAAAGCCTCTGACTCCTTGGGATATAGATCTGTCTATTATAATGGATCAATCCCTCTTTCTTCTTTAGCCTTCTCTTGTAGTTGAGTGATGGAGTAATTTTTTGATCCCACTTGTGGGGATCTCTAGTGATGCTCTTGATGTGTTCATGCATCTCTTCTTCTATGAGCATAATCATGGCACAGAAGTGTTCTAGTCATAGGAGCATGACTTCCTTGTTGTTGTCTCCTCTCTGGTCATAGTTGGCCCTCTGGCTGAGAAGGTCAGCCTTCTTGTTTGCTGCTCCAGCTTTATGGTGTAGCATGTACTCATATTGTGATAATTCTGTGATCCACTGAGCTTGTCAGTGATTGAGTTTTTGTGGCAGATGGAAATATCAGAGGTTTTGATGATCTGTCTAGATCTTGAAGGTCTGGATCACTCCAATGAGATAATGCTGCCATTTGGCAAGGGCAAGCATTATGACAAGGAGTTTCTTGTCATAGATTTCATAGTTGCATTCTGTGACAGTGAGCACCTTTGACATAAAGGTGATGGGTTGCCATTTACCATCCTGTTCTTATGAGAGTACAGCTCAGTAGCACCTTTACTGAAGTCAGCTTCCACTCTGAATTTTCCATCCTGACTTGATATGGCTAGGATGACATCTTCAGCCAATCAGCATTTGAGGTCATCAAACACCATTTGTTGGGAAATTTCTCAAGTCCATGGAGAATTTCCAGTCAATTGTGTTATGGATCAGACTATTTTACTGTAGTCCTGAATGAACCATCAGTAGAAGTTGGTGAATCCAAAGAATGATTGCAGTTCCTTCTTCTTTGTCAGCTCTGACCACTCAGTTACTCCTGCCACTTTGATAGGGTCAATCCTGATGCTTCCTTCACTGATAATGACTCCAAGGTATTCTGTTTCTAATACCTCAAATTCATATTTCTCAGCTTTGAGAAAAAGTCAATACTTTCTTATCAAGGCTAGTACCTGTCATATCAGCTGTTGGTGTTCCTCCTTGGTTTTGGACATAATAAGAATGTCATCTAAGTAGATCATGGCTTTTCCAGTGGTGATGAGGTCTTTAAAAATGTCATTCATCATTTATTGGAAGGTTGCCAGCAAGTTGGTGAGTCTAAAAAACATAACCATCAGTTCGAACAACCCATGGTTGGTTTAAAAAGCAGCCTTCCATTCATCACTTTCTTTGATGTGCACATTGTTGTACCCCCACCGAATGTCCAATTTGGTATAGTACTTTGCTCCACAGAGTTTGTCCATTAATTCCAAAATTAAAGAAAGCAGATAATGATTCTTGATCATCATTTCATTGAGCTTCTGATAGTCCTATACTGGTTGGAGTTTGCCATCCTTCTTTTTGACAAAGAAGAAGAGAGAAGCTATCAGTGACTTTGATGGCCAAATCCTCCCACTGGATAAGTTTTCTTCAAGAAACTTATCCAATTTTTGTTGTTTATTGCTATTAAGTGAGTAGATCTTGCAATCCAGGTTGGCATTGGTGTTTGGGATTAGTTTGATGGCATGGTCTCAAGACTTTGAGTTGGGTAATTTGTTGAAACTTTTCTTGTTGAATAAGTCTTGGTAGTTCCATGTCCACTTGGGTACCATTTCCTTGAATGTCCTTTCCTCCTTTTTGGCATTGGCCCTTGCTGCTAGGTTGTTTGCATGGTGTATAGTGTGAATGTGAATGGCCTTTTGCAGGTCAATAGTGAGAATTGTTTTGCCATCTTCTATTTCTTCATCTCATTGGTCCTCAGAATCTTCATCCAGTAGTTCAAATGGAATTTTCTGGCATTGGCATCTGGTGAAAATGATGCATCTGGTCTTCCAATTGATTAGTGGATTGTGTTGGATCAGCCAATCATAACCAAGGAATATTTTCTTAGTTCCTAGGTCAGTTACTGCTAAATTGATTCATTCTGAATGGTCTCTGATAGTGAGCCTTAGTTCCATGTATTTGGTAATTGAACTGGCTTGTGTTATAATTTTTCTATTTCTCTCTTTAATTAACCTCTATTTATGCTTAGTCAGGGCACTATAACAGATGCTTAAGATTGTGAGACAAAGCTTAGTCATTACAACTAGCCAAGTCTGTCATTGTCTTTCGACACAACAGCATTGCCTGACAACACACAATCACTCTTTTATGTACAGCATCGATGCTTAAGGACAATAGGCATAAAAGACTCAATAACATATAAATAGCAGTAGTATATTTAGACAAATCTTGTACAGTATTTAAGAGACTCACTCTGTCTGGTAAACTCCAGCTTCAAGCTAAAGTTTATTCTATCTCATTCTACTCTTGAGCTAATCCTTCAGATCTTGTGACACAACAGTCAGAATACACATCAGTGAACTCAGCTGATCTCTCAAAGTGTGAGGAGACTAGGCTGTTTATCATGTGTATCTGTTCATATGATGCTTGAATCTAACAATTAGCTCAAAGCTTCCTCTTCTCTTTTCTCATGCATATTAGTGCAAAGGAAATCAAATGCCCTCTATCAACACAACAGACTCAAACTTTGACTGAGAGTTTTTTGAACTCCTCTCTTCCATCATTGGAACATTGTTAGGATTGTTGGTGATCATCCAGCTGTGCCAGGGACACTATTCAATTACTGCCTGGACAATCAGACACTATAATAAGTTTCAACATATCTAACACATCCTACAAAACATAACCTCAGATCTCCCACTCTATGATATCCCTGAATTCCAATGAATGTCTCACTAGCCTCTGACAAGTCCCTTACCTGAAGCTAGACCTAGCAGCCTACATTAAGGGGATGTTCAAGAAGAAGAAAGACACTGATACCTCTCTCAATGATCCAGTAGAGACTGCAACTCTCATCTCATGGGATTCCAAAATCCATGAGTCTCAGGACCTTTATCTGACCATGAGAATGAGGAGATCCCAAGAGACTTCTTTTAGCAGTCTCTCTCTCCTGACTCTACCACCGCCTCTTGAACCAGGGGGATTGCTGACTATGCCAGAGATTCTCTTGATGCTGCTTGATTGGCTACAAGATCCCATCAAACATCTCCTCAAGAGCAGCCTCACAGCCTCACCTCCTCTATTCCCTGCTTAGTTGGGACCAGCAGTGGGCTGAGGAGAGCACCCTCAGACTGACTCAATGACAAGCACTGAAACCAGAAAGCCTGAGATGAAATTATACACTGATATTTTCCTATCTGGGATACTAACATCCCTTTCAACTATGACAAGGCCCTCTAGCAAAAAGAGCAGAGATAGTGAACTGCACTGCAGCCAGTTTGCAGTGAGCTTGAGGAGTGCATCATCAAGAGTGGGAGGTGGAGATGGAAAGCCACAGAATATGACAGGCAGCACTGAGAGAAGCAGTGAGAAGTTGAAAGGGCTTGACTAGAAAGGGCTAACATTGCTAACTGGTATAGACTCCAGCCTGAGGTCACATCTATACTTGTACCAGTACATGCTGACCAGTCTCTCTCAACCCCAGTATTCCAAGAGCCTAGCACTGACTCTGACCCCTGAAGTAAAAACCACTAGTGAAATAAGACCATTGCAGCAGGAGGAACCCTTCCACACCCTCCAACTCCACAATATCCCTCTCTCTGATGAACCTCTAGTGCCAACATTGCATTCAGAGACAACGAGTCTGTTCTTAGATACTATAAGTTATGAGTCTCTGAGACTGCTCACATCCCCACCCATGCTCTCTAAGGGTTTCTCAGTAGCAGAGTGGTTGGGCAGTTACTCAATGATGGATACCGGTGAAACATCCAGCTATATTGTGAGTGAGTGGCAATAGCAAGAGCAGCAGGAGGGAACTGATACAACTCTGATATTGGAAGCCAGCCAGCTTCTGTCTACATCAATGCCTCAGAGACTTCAGGCCCCATGGCTAGACCTAGTATCTAGCCAGGACAGCAGATTTATGACACAACCATCAGAGGCCATGGAGAGTTTCTATAACCTGCCCACTGCTTTCTCTCTCAGGGATGAGGAGGACAAGAAAGATGAAGAGAGTGAGGAAACTGAAAGTAGCAATCTACTCCAGTTGGAAGAAGCACTCACATATAGGCTGCAAGAAGACACAGGCAAAGAAGAATTGGAACAAGCAATACAGGAGGCAAGAACACAGGAATACTGGGAGTTATACTTGCAAGGGGTGAACTTTTTATGATGTGATGCTATCTGGATAGCATTGAAAATTAGTCAATTATATCTTCATTTTACATCTAATGAACAAACAGAAATACTGAGACATGAGGCCATTGACTATGCTGCTATACAGTACAATAAATGGCATCCCAAAGATAAAGTTCAAAGACTACTAGCTTATCAGATGCCAGCCACTATATAACCAATGCTGAAAACCTCCCCCATTATGCTGAAAAGAGTCATATATGCAGCCTTATTCATTAAAAGCACCTTTTCATTCTCCACCCTATCGATCTGATCTATGGCAACATGGCTAATAAGGTCTCAACCCTAGCTGGAAGCTTCTCCAGTCTCATATTGAAACCTCTGAACTGACAGAGAAAGCTGAGTGCTAAGGGCCCAACCCCTGCCTGATGAGGCAACTGGAAGTGAAGCAGAAAAAGAGCTGGTTAGGAATGATCCTGAAGCAGTATAACTAGGATTCACCATTCAAGATGGAGTTATAGTGCAGAAGAAAGAACTTCCATAGGAAAGTCCAGTTGCAGATGACAATTCACTCCATTCACTCTTTAGACCATCACAAGAGTGGCAAGACCACCATTCTCAGATTGGCCCAACCTGATGAGCACATTACCAGCTGACACAGCAGTTCTACAATGCTGCTCAGACCTCTTACAGAAACTCCACCCTTACTCCACCCTTTCCAGAGCACATCAGATGACATTGACAGATTGCTTATTGACTGTGAACAGTACTTTGAGGTCTATATAGGATACTTAGGGACTGACATGAACAAGGTCATCTTTGCCACCTTCTACCTCAAAAAAAGAGCCAAAACATGATGAATTCTTATCTCTCTGAACTTTTGATCATCAACTCAGGAGCACTACTGATATTCCTCATGGCCTGTCTTTAAACAAATGCTCTACAAGAAGTTCATTGATTCTGCTATATAAGAAGTATATAAACAGAAGATCAAGGAGTATAAGATGGCTGATAAAGCAGCCACAGACTATTTCAACAAGTTGGAACAATTAGCCAAGCTCACCAGAATATAGGATGACACCACAAATAATAGCAGAATGGTCGAGGCTCTTAAGCGAGGGGTCTCCTCCTCTTACATCACAATAATCTCAGCAATTGGTATCTGAGCTCTCATGCCAAATGGCTATGATGAATGGAAGGAATGAATCATCAAGATGTATAAGGAGCAATAAAGGCAGAAAGCAGAATCAACAATGCTGCAAGATCACATGAAGAAGTCAACACTGCTAACACTAAACAAATCATCAGAGACAACTGCTGGAAAATCATCAGGACCCTTTATGGTCTTCACCTATGGTGCACAGAAGATCAGAACAGAAACCACATATATGGAAGCAGCAAAGCCCATGGATATAGATCAGATGAAGAAGGAAGACAAATGCTTCAATTGTGGCCAAAAGGGCCATATAGCAAAACACTGCCTGAAGAAGAAAAGAATGTGAGAAGACATCTGAGCACAGATTGCTGACTTACAAAAGGAAGAAGAAGAACTTGGTGCAGAAACCAAAGTGGAGAAAGTAAAAGACACAGCCAGCCAGTGAGCAATTCTACTGGACTGGCCAAGAGACTTTATGGCATGCAATTACCAGCTGCTACCTGGACTGATAGTACTTCTGTAGTTACTCCTATGCCTATCTCTATCATGTATTTGAATATACTTCAGACTTCTATCTCATACACTAATAAATCACAAAAAGGGACTCAAGCATCTGCAGGCCAAACAGAGGCAGCAAGCCCCACTACCTGGCTTAAACTATTTGACACCAAATGGACCTGGAGGGCCATCAAAGATGCTAAGGACAAAGTAACAGCAAAAGCTGTACTTGAAAATTAGGTTCACAAGATACAAGTTGAAGAAGCTATAAACAAAATGATCGAAAGAATAAAAAAAGCTGAGCAGTGCTGAGTCTTGGAATGGCTTGATGAACTCTACAGACCACAAAAATTCATTCGACAGTCCAAGACACCTGGACAGGATCTACTCGCCAAGGCTCAGATTGAGACTCTTACATCCCAAACAACCCACACTATAACCACTCTGATCGACAGTGGCTGCACTGAAAGTTCAATCAATTGAGCCTTCATTGACAGACATAAGCTCCCAACTCAAGCAACAGTGGCACTGATCCTGGTTTATAATGTTGATGAAACCAAGAACCAGGCTGGTTCAATTACCAAATTCATTGAGCTCAGACTCATGATCAGGGATCATTCTGGGCAAATTGACTTAGCTATAACAGACCTCAGGGCCAAGAAAGTTTTCCTTGGCCATGACTGGCTACTATATTATAACCCATTAATCAATTGGAAGACCAGGAGAATCACATTCACAAGATGCCACTGCCAAAAGATCTCATTCAAATTACCAGATGAAAATCCAGAAGATCTATAGGATGAAGAGATGGAGGATGGGGAAACCATTCTCACTATTGACCTCCAATAGGAAGTACACATTCGAGTGATCCATCATGCCAATAACCTGGCTGCTAAGGCTAATGAATGCAAGGAGGAGAGAACCTTTAAGGAGATGATATCTGAATGGGCTTAAGACTTCAGAGATCTATTTGAGAAGGAAAGCTTTGATGAGCTACTAGGACTGAAGCCATAGGATCATGCAATCAAGCTGATCTCAAATGCCAATGCTAATTTGGACTGTAAAACCTATCCTCTCAGTAACAATGAGCAATGGGAGCTCGACAAGTTTCTGGATAAAAACTTATCCAGTGGATGAATTCATCTATTGAAATCTCCAATGGCTTCCCCATTCTTCTTCATCAAGAAGAAAGATGGCAAGCTTCAGCCTGTCCAGGATTACCAAAAACTTAACAAAATAATGATCAAAAACTGCTATCCTCTTCTGTTAATTTTGGAACTCATGGACAAACTCCAGAGTGCCAAATATTATACTAAACTCAATGTCTGATGGGGTTATAATAATATCTGAATCAAGGAAGGGGATGAATAGAAGGCTGTGTTTAGGACAAATCAGGGACTGTTTGAACTAACAGTCATGTTCTTTGGACTGACCAACTCCCTGGCAACTTTCCAATGGATGATGAATAATATTTTCAAGGATCTCATCACCGCTGAAAAGGTCACCATTTATCTTGATGACATTCTAATTATGTCCACTACAAAGGAGGAGCACAGGAAGCAGGTACAATAGGTTCTGGCCCTTATGAAGAAACACAAATTATTCCTTAAAGCTAAGAAGTGCGAGTTTGAGGTACTCAAAACTGAGTACCTCAGCATTATAATCAGTGAAGGAAGCATCCAAATGGACCCCATCAAGGTAGCAGGGGTAATAGAATAGCCTGAACTGATCAAGAAGAAGGAACTATAGTCATTCCTCAGATTCACAAACTTTTATCGATGCTTTATCTGAGACTATAGCAAAATTGTCCATCCAATGATGTAATTAACTGACAATGCCTCCTAAACTTGGGGCCCCTCTCAGCAAGCCACCTTTAATGACCTAAAGCAATGACTAGCCAAGGATGTCATACTCATCATCCTGACCCAAGAAGGGAAATTCTGAGTCAAAGTCAACTCCAGTAAAAGAGCAATCAGAGCTATACTTTCCCAAGAGCAGAATGAGAAATAGTGCTCAGTCACATTCCTCTCCAAGGCACTTACCATCACTGAGTGGAATTATGAAATCTATGATAAGGAGTTGCTTGCCATCATGCTCACCTTAGAGGAGTGATGGCACTATCTGATTGGAGCCACAGAAGTTTTTGAGATCTGGACAGATCATCAAAATCTTTGCTACTTCCAACAGCCTCAAAAGCTCAATCATCACCAAGCCAGATGGGTTACTAAACTCAGCCAATATCAATACACCCTCCATCACAAAGCAGGAATAGCAAACAAGAAGGCTGATCTCCTTAGCCAGAGGTCAGATCATGACCAGAGAGGATCTGATAATAAGAGAGTCACATTATTATAGCCTGAACACTTTAGGGCTATGATAATGCTGACAGAAAAAGAGATTCACAAGTGCATTAAAAGTGCAACTTGAGATAGTCACAAATGGGACCAGCAAGTGGCTCCATCTCTCAACCACAAATGAGAAATGACAAAAGAGGGGAGACTCATCTGCTACAATGGGCAGATCTATATTTCTCATGACCAGAAACTATGTGGTGAAATTATCACCATCTGTCATGACCATGCAACTGTCAGTCACCCCAGCATTGCCAAAACTAAGGAGCTGGTACTGCAAGAATACTGGTGGCCAAAGATAAATAACAATATTATTGCATATGTCAAAGCATGTGAAGTTTGCTAAAGAGGCAAATTATCAATCCAATCCAGAGCCATGCTGCTCCATCTGAATGAGGTCCCATCATCACCATAGACCCATATCTCCATCAACATGATTACCAGCCTTCCAGACTGTAATGGCTATAACACAATCCTTGTCATTGTTGATCAGTTCTCAAAAGCAATCATTCTGATCATCTGCTCAACAGAACTAACTTCTGAGGGATAGGCAAAAATCCTATGTGATGAGGTTTATGCCAAGTATGGTATGCTTCAAGTAGTGATCTCAGACAGGGGATCCCAATTCATCTTAAAATTCCTGGATGATCTCTATTGCCTCCTAAACATCAAGTGAAATGCATCCACCATATACTATCCTCAAACTGATGGGAAAACAGAACAGGCAAATCAAGAAGTGAAAAAGTACCTCTGCCTCTTTATTAACTATCAACAAGATGACTGGGCAGAATGGCTGGCTCTTGCTGCCTTCCAACATAACAACTGAGTCCACTCAGCTATAGGAAAGATGCTGTTTTTCATCAACCATGGTAGACACTCAAATATTATGCAAACTAAGCAACACTGCACTATAACCCCCACATCCACAAACTTCACCACTATCATGGCCAACATCCATGCTGAGACAAAAACAGCACTCGAAAAGGCAGCCTTGATAATGAAAATCCAATACAACAAATATCACTGGTCTGCTCATATATACACTGTTGGTGACAAAGTATGGCTTGACACCTGCAACCTTCACCTCCCACACCCAAAATGCAAGTTGGCTGATAAGCACACTGGCCCATTTCCAGTCATGTCCAAAACTGGGGTCAGCACTTATAAACTCAAGTTACCACCAACCTGGAAGATTCATGATGTCTTTAATGAGACATTATTGATCTCATATATTGCACCAACCTTCTCCAATCAAGAACAACCTCCACTCCTGCCCCTGGACCTGATCAATAACAAGGAACACTATGAAGTTGATCAGGTATTAAATCACAAAGTATGAAAAATCAGAGCAAAGAGGGATGAGATGATGACAACTATCAACTACCTTATCAGCTGGAAGGGGTACAAACCAGAATCCAATCAGTGAGTAAATGAAAAATGGATGAATGCTGACTTGGCTATACATGACTATGAATTATCTCTTAATTAAGCCATCAGAATGATAGTCTTAAAGAGGGAGTAATGTTATGATTTTTCTATTTCTCTCCTTGATTAACCTCTATTTATGCTTAGTCAGGGTGCTAGAATAGATGCTTAAGATTATGAGACAAAGCTTAGTCATTACAACTAGCTAAGTCTGTCATTGTCTTTCAATGCAACAGTGTTGCCCAATGATGCACAATCACTCTTTTATGTACAGCATCAATACTCAAGGACAATAGGCACAAAAGACTCAATAATGTATAAATAGCAGTAGTATATTTAGATGAACCTTGTACAGTATTTAAGAGACTTGCTCTTGCTGGTAAACCTCAGCTTCGAGCTAAAGTTTATTCTATCTCATTCTACTCTTGAGCTGATCCTTCAGATCTTGTGACACAACAGTCAGAATACACATCAGTGAACTCAGCTGATCTCCTGAAGTGCAAGGAGACTAGGCTGTTTATCATATGTATCTGTTCACATAATGCTTGAGTCTAACAGCTTGGTTCTTTGTCCTATCTGCATTATAGATGGGGATTGGGGCTGCAGTGGCCTGAGTGAGGAGATTGTGCTTAGTGATAAAAGCACAGTTGATCAAGCTCCCTGTGCAATCACTGTCAATCAAGGCTGTGATTGCATGAGTAGATCGAGATATTAATGTCTTAATCTAGGCCTTAGCTATCAAGTCTTATCTTTTAGCCTTGGATCATCAAATGAATTTTTGCAGTCCATGTAACTTATTGAGCTATTTCAAGGCTCGATTTCATTCTGCTGTCTGTATTTCAGTGATCATATCATTGATCACCTTCTCAGTTTGAGTCTTGTTGTTAAGCTCAAATCCCATGTGACTATCAACACATGATAAACAGTTCAGAACCTCACACTTCAGGTTAGACTGACTGAGTTCACAAAGTTAATAGTGGAAGTGGTTTAAGGCCTGGATAGTAAGAGCTCAAGAGTAGTTTGGTAAAGAATAAACTTTAGTTTGAGACTGAGGTATTACAGCAAGAACTAAGCTACTTAAATACCGTTCTGTTATCTGGCTATAAATAACTGTTCACAAAAGATATTGTCTGTTGTAGAGCTGTTATCTCTGCTGTTGCTAGGCTCTCCACAAAAGCTGTTGTCTTGCTGTTGTGCTGTTATTGCTGCACTGCAATTTAGAGACAAAAAGAGCATTGTCTCTCCCTTTACAGCACACAGCCATGTGATAGGAGAATGACCAACTGAGTGCTGAGTAAGCATTCCCACAGTCCTAAGTGCTGGCCTAAGCACTCTGACTAAGCAAAGATAGGAGTCATTTTCAAGAAAAAAGAAAAAAAAATAGAAAAAATCATAACATTACCCCCTCTTTAAGACCATTGTCCTGATGGTTAAGTTAGGATAAGTCATCGTCACTTGGAGAGAGGTGGGCAATCTGCTGGACCTCTTGTTGTTTCAGTGGCAGGCTTCAAACAAGTTGAAGGCATGGTACATTGCTCTTTGCTGTATGTCTTGACCATTTCTGGCTCATCCATTGCAGAGTCATCTCCATCATCCTCTATAACATGTCCTCTGCTGTCGGCAGGTTGTTTGATGTATATCTGGCTAGATATCATCTCCCTTCCTTTTGTCGCCACATCTGGTTTTGCAGATATAATGTTGAACATGACCCCCTTTGTATCCAATTTATTGATTTTGTGTTCATAGTCCTGAATCATCTCTTCTGCATTTATGTATTTTTCATTGACCTATTGGTTTGATTCTGGTCTGTATTCTTTCCAGCTGACTAGATAGTCAATGGTTGTTTTCACACCTCCACCTTGTGCTTTAACCTTTCGGGTTTTGTGGTTCAGAACTTTGTCGATTTCATAATGTTCTTCATTGTCGATTAGTTCTGCTGGTGGTGGAGGTGGTCATTCTTGGTTTGGAAAGGCTAATGCCATGTATAGTGTCAACAATATTTCATTAAAAACATTATAAATTTTCCAAGTTGCTGGAAGTTGCAACTTATATGTGGATTTGCCAATTTTGATGATGACTTTGAATAGGCCCATCTGTTTGTCTGCCAATTTTTGTTTTGGCCTTGGTAGATGAAGGTTCATCATGTCTAACCAAACTTTGTCATTGGTTGAATATTGATGTGCTGTCCATCTATGCTTGTCATACTGCTTTTTCATTGTTAAAGCAGTTTTGTCAAGTGCTGTCTTGGTTTCTTCATGGATTTTTGCCATTGTTGTTGCAAAGTCCTGTGATGCCGGTGTTGTTGTATACACCCATCCTGTTTGCGCAACTGGTGAGTTTCATTTATAATTCACAAAGAATGGTGTTTTACCTGTTGCTGAGTGAATCCTGTTGTTGTGCTGGAAAGCCGCCAGTGCTAGCCATTCCATCCAGTCATCCTGTTGATAACTGATGAAAAGTCATAAATACTTTTTAATTTCTTGATTGGCCCATTCCATTTGGCTGTCTATCTGTGGATGATATGCCATTGAAGCATTCCATTTAATGTTTAGGAGCTGATATAGATCATCCAAGAATTTAGATATGAACTGTGGTCCTCTGTCCAAAATCACTACTTGAGGCATGCCATACTTTGCATATACCTCGTCACATAGTATTTTTGCCCATCTTTCAGATGTCAATTCTGTTGAACATGTGATTGGAATGATCGCTTTCGAGAAGTGATCGACTATGATGATGATTGCATCATAGCCATCACTTTCAGGAAGTCCTGTTATTATATCCACCAAGATGTGGGTCCATGGTGATGAGGGGACCTCATTCGGGTGGAGTGGAGCTGCTCTGGGTTGTGTTGAAGTCTTGCCTCATTGGCAAGCTTCACAGGCCTTAACATATCAGGTGATATTGTAGTCTATTTTAGGCCACCAATATTCTCATAAGACCAATTCTTTGGTTTTTGTGATTCCAGGGTGTCTGTCAGTCATATGATCATGACAAGTGGCAATGATGTCACCCCTAAGCTTGTTGTTCCTTGGGATATAAATCCGTCCATCATAATAGATCAGTCCCCCTTCTTTCTTCAGTCTCCACTCATGATTGAGTGATGAGGCAATTTTCTGATCCCATTTATGTGGGTCCCAAGTGGTGCTTTTGATGTGTTCATACATCTTCTCTTCTGTCAGCATGATCATTGTCTGAAAGTGTTCTGGTTGTAATAATATGACCTCCTTGTTGTCATCTCCCCCTTGGTTGTGATCCACCCTATGGCTAAGGAAGTCAGCCTTTTTGTTTGCTGCCCCAGCCTTATAGTGCAGGGTGTATTTGTATTCCGATAGCTCTGTGACCCATCTGACTTGTCTGCGATTAAGTTTTTGGGGTTGTTGGAAATATTGGAGATTCTGATGATCTGTCCAGATCTCAAAGGTCTGGACTGCTCCAATGAGATAATGTCACTATTTAGCAAGGGCAAGCATTATGGTGAGGAGTTCCTTATCATATATCTCATAGTTGCACTCAGTTACTGTGAGTGCCTTTGACATAAAAGTGATGGGTCGCCATTTGCCATCCTGTTCCTGTGAGAGTACAGCTCCAATTGTGCCTTCACTGGAGTCAGCTTCCACCCAGAATCTCCCATCCTGGCTGGGTATTGCCAGAATGACATCCTTGGTTAGTCAGCATTTCAAATTGTTAAATGCTTCCTGTTGGGAAATTCCCCAGGTCCATGGGGAATTTCTGGTTAATTGCATTATCAGTCAGACTATTTTGCTATAGTCCCAGATAAACCATTAGTAGAAGTTGGTAAATCTTAAGAAGGATTGTAGTTCCTTCTTCTTGGTTGGTTCTGGCCATTCGGTGACCCCAGCCACTTTGATGGGATCCATCCTAATGCTTCCTTTGCTGATGATTACTCTGAGGTATTCCATTTCCAATACCTCAAATTCACATTTTTTGGCTTTGAGGAAAAGTCGATGTTTCCTCATCAAGGATAGTACCTGTTGTACTATCCTTTGATGTTTTTTCTTGGTTTTGGACATAATGAGTATATCATCCAAATAGATCGTCACCTTCCCTGTGGCAATGAGGTCTCTGAAGATGTTGTTCATCATCCACTGGAAGGTGGCTGGTGAGTTGGTGAGTCCAAAGAACATGACCATCAGTTTGAATAGTCCATAATTAGTTTGAAAAGTGGCCTTCCATTTGTCACCTTCTTTGATGTGCACATTGTTATACCCCCACCAGACATCCAGTTTGATGTAGTATTTGGCTCCTCAGAGTTTGTCCATTAACTCCACAATCAATAGAAGCAGATAATGATTCTTGATCATCATCTCATTTAGCTTCCGATAATCTTGTACTGGTCAGAGTCTCTCATCCTTCTTCTTGATGAAGAAGAAGGGTGATGTCATTAGTGACTTTGATGGTCAGATCCTTCCACTAGATAAGTTCTCGTCGAGAAACTTGTCTAATTCCTGTTGTTTGTTATTGCCCAGTGGATAACACTTGCAATCTAAGTTGGCATTTGCATTGGAAATCAGTTCGATGGCATGGTCCCAGGGTTTTGCATCGGGTAGTTCATTGAAACTTTCTTTTTCAAATAAATCCTGGTAATCGCATGCCCATGGGAGTACCATTTCCTCGAATGTCTTTTCCTCCTTTCCAGCGTTAGCCTTTGCCACTAGGTCATTAGTATGGTGTATTGCTCGGATGCTAATGGCCCTTTGTAGGTCAATGGCAAGTATCGTTTTGCCATCTTCCATCTTTTCATCCCACTGATCCTCAGGATCTTCATTCAGTAATTCAAATGGAATTTTCTGGCAATGACATCAAGCGAAAATAATGTGTCCAGTTTTCCAGTTAATTAGTAGATTGTATCTGATTAGCCAATCATATCTAAGAAATATCTTCTTAGTTCCTAGTTTGGTTACTGCCAAGTTGATTCATTCTGAATGATTGCCAATAGTGAGCCTGAGCTCCATGTATTTGGTGATTGATCTGGCCTGATTCTTTGTCTCATCCACATTGTAGACAGGAATTGGTGCCACTGTTGCCCAGGTGGACAAGTGATGCTTGTTGACAAAAGCTTGATTGATGAAACTCTCTGTACAGCCACTATCGATTAGGGCAGTTACCATATAAGTAGATTGAGATGTCAATATTTCGATCTGCACCTTGGTTAAGAGGTCTTGCCCTGGGGATTTGGCTCGTCAAATGAACTTTCTTGGTCCATATAGTTCATCAAGCCATTTCAGGGCTCGGCACCTTTCTGCTTCTTGCATTCCTGTGATCATATCATCAATTACTTTCTTGACCTAGATCTTGTGGACTCAGTTCTTGAGTATAGCCTTTGCCATGGCTTTGTCTTTGGCATTTTTGATGGCCTGCCAAGTCCATTCAATGTCAAATGGCTTCAGCCAATCATTGGGGTTCTCTACCTCTGTTCAGCTTGAGGGCATTTGAGTCTATTTTATATTTTTAGCTTGATGAACTTTTGATGACGATGCACCTTTGGGGCTCTCTGCCCCTCTTTGGCCTTTTGTCAGTGCTTGAGTCATTGGAGTCAATACCTTAGGCGATTCGTAATAGTGAATAATAGGGTTGGATATATTTGAATGCATGCATAATTTAGACATAGGAGGTTGTATTACAGAAGATAAAATGTCAGTCTGTCCAGCAGAATGTGACCTGTTACTTGTTTCCTTGGCCGAGACAGTGGAATCACTCACTGTTCAGCCTTGCCTTTTACCTCCTTGGCCTTATTGTCTTGGCTGAGGTCCTGTTCCTCCTTCATCAACTTGGCAATCTGTGCCCGAATATCCTCTCGCATGCACTTGTTCTTCTTCTGGGGACAGTTTCATGCCATGTGGCCCTTCTGGCCACAATTGAAACATTTCTCCCCCTTCTTGAGGCGATCCACATCCATTGGCTGACCTGTTCTGATATATGTTGTGCCTATATTGGTTTGCTTTGTTCCATAAGAAGTTGGAGCCAAGCTGCCGGGCTTGGTAGATGTGGTCATATCGGAGATAGAGGGCCTCGGGCCCTGTCTCTATCCCTGGCTTCAATGGCTATAGACTAATATAACTGCTTCTGTCTTTTGCTGTTGTTATTCCTTGTACATGGTGATAATTCAGCTCTTCCATTCATCATAGCCCACAGGAATGCTATGGCCGATGTCCAAGATGGAGATGAGATATTGGGATGGTAATCCCATCTTCATGTATTCAACCATTCGGCCAGTGTCAGCAATGTCTTCTCAGACCCCAGCAAGCATGCCGAGCCATTCCAATTCATCAAAGTACTTGGTGGCCAGTTTTCCAGCCATCTTAAACTCCTTCATCTTTTGTTTGTGGACTTCTTGAATGGTGGGGTCTGTGAACTTGTCCCTAATCATCTGTTTGAAGACCAGCCATGCAAGATATCGATGATAGTCCCTGGTAGTTGATCAGAATGTGGGGATGGTCAGGATCCACCATATTTTGGCCTTGTCCGCCATGTGGGTGATGGCAAATGTTACTTTGTACATGTCAGCAAGGAAGTACAGGGCAAAGACCTAGAAGTACTGGTCACAGTTGACCAGAAAACAGTTGATGTTGTCAGATGCCCCTCAGAAGGGGTGGGGTTCAGCACAAAGGATTGGCTTAACTTGGAGAATCTGGGTGGCAGCATCAAGGGCAGGCATTGGGTTTGGAAGCCCACCATGAGGTAGCTGTG
Organism: Guyanagaster necrorhizus; assembly: GCF_019112545.1. Taxonomy (NCBI): domain Eukaryota; kingdom Fungi; phylum Basidiomycota; class Agaricomycetes; order Agaricales; family Physalacriaceae; genus Guyanagaster; species Guyanagaster necrorhizus. The sequence continues at coordinate 14,272 of NW_025064889.1, read as the reverse complement.
CCCACCCCTTCAGGGCCCCTGGGAATGAATGGAGGGACCTGTCATCGGCAACAGGACTTTCTGACTTTAGGACTTCCTTTTGCACAATCCTTCTGTTCTTAATGGTCCAGCCCTGGGCAAGGGCTTCAGGGTCATCTTCTATAGGAGGAGGTGCCTCAGGTGCTGCTTCTCCACTGCCTTTGGCTTCATCTGGAGGCAGCTGTCTGGCAAATGATTGTGGAAAGAGAGGCAGTCTCCATGAGCCAGAGTGTTGCCAGGCTGCCTGTGGTTGGCTCCTGGTGAGCTGAGATGCCATGCTATAGATGGCCATCATGGTGAATAAGTATCAGGAGGATGCTATTCGGATTGATGATGCCATGTCTGCTATTTTGGGCAGCATGACACTCGGCATCCACATTCTTGGTGCTATTCTTTTGCCATACTTTGGCTTGTATAGCGGTAATGGTCCCATCTGGTAATGTGAATATCTTTGATTAAAATTAAAAATGGCCTGCTCAATGGCCGCATACTGTAGAATTTCCTCTTTTTCAAGGAAATCCACAAACCTATACCTTTGTCCTAGGGATGATCTCAACCAGAGATCATCCCTCTATAGCTTAGCTATTTGCTCCTGGTATAACCGAGTGAACTCCTTCTCCCACACCTTGTGTGCCTCTCATCACAATTCTTCTTCTGTCATTAGTTTAAAACTTTCTGCCTAGCTAGAGGCCTATTCTCTGCCCTCCTGGTAGGGGTCTGCCTCTTCAGCCTCATCGTCCATGTCGGTTCCCTCCTCATCCTCAGGGAGAGAACTGCTGAGCAGGTCATAGACTATTGGCTTGGTTGGGCTGGGGCTGCATGCTGGGTCTAGCATCACTAGATCTGGAGCAAGGAGAAGGCTGCCGCTCGGACTATTCTGGTGACTCCTCATCATCTGCTGCTGTTTCTGGCACTATTGCTCTGCGATACCAATGGAAGTTTCTGTAAAACTTCAGGTTGAGAAAAAGGGCCATGAAAGCCCCATCGAGGAACCTCTTGAGGTCATCAGTGAGGTCGATACTCTCATCATCTCCTCCGATGATATCTCAGTCAGCTGAGATTTCATCTCCCCAGACTGAGATGTCCTCTATCTCTGCAATGGTATCAGTCCCATAAGATAACGGGTGGTTGTCATCGAGGTGGGGCTGGGCCTCTTCTTTGTGATAGTAGTCAGCCCAGGGATTGGACTCAGTGGTGGGAGTGGCAGGTTCCAATGATGGTAGTGGTCTAGCTGCCTCTCTCGCCTCTTCTACACTCCTCTGCTGCTTGTGCTCAGAGGTACCTTCCAAAGAGGGCATTCTCCCTCATAATCTCATTGTCGATATATGCCTGATCCCACCTATACTTGGAAAGATTTCAGGCATGTCATACCAGGCTCTCTCTCGAGGGATCTGGGACGACAGGGTTGGCTGGTCTCATTCTGCTTGGTACTACTTGTATGCTTTCTGCTCAGCTAGTATCACCACCAACTGGGTGGTGCTCCATCCTGTCAGCCTTGATGGCAGCAGCATGCCATCAGTGGTGCTCATTGCTGTTATCATTCCAATAGGTGTCGTTTCTGCTGTCAATGCTGCCATGTCATGTAGATATATGTCAAGACCCGTGACCCCTGGGACTTCTGGTCTCTTGAGCCATCTGTGGGGCATTCAGGGAGTCTCTAGCATGGCACCCAATGCTGGTGCTAGAGACAGGGGTTGCTGGCCTGGTTGCTAGGATACTGTGCTAGAGGGACAGAATGAGGGTGTCAGATCTGAGTCGTCAAAACCCTGCAGCCCAAGGGTTGTCAGGGTTTTGGACAACTGCTGTTGGAGGATGCAGAGGGTATGTGTGCTGCCAATGCTGCTCCTTTTCTTCTTTCCTAGCATGCCCTTGAGCTGAGCTCCCAGGGACACTTTCTGGGTCGGTTCCTTCGGCGGATCAAAAAGACTGTTGGGCAGAGGCAGGGATGTCATAGAGGGGGAGGTCTGATGTGACATTTCAGAGGATGGTTCGAATGCATTGGAATTTGTGATAGTGCCTGATTGTCCAAGCTACAATTGATTGGCATCCATGGCACAGCTGTATGATCACTAAAAGACAGATCAAGATTTCTATGATAGAAGCCAAGAGTTCGAAGAACTCATGGGTAAAGTTTGGGTTGGAAGGATCAAGGGTGGGGGGCATTCAGTTTCTCAGCACAATTGGGCTTGAGGAAGGGAATAGAGAAGTCTCGAACTAATTGTTAAACCCAAATCCCATGTGACTATCAACACATGATAAACAGTTCAGAACCTCGCACTTCAGGTTAGACTGACTGAGTTCACAAAGTTAATAGTGGAAGTGGTTCAAGGTCTGGATAGTAAGAGCTCAAGAGTAGTTTGGTAAAGAATAAACTTTAGTTTGAGACTGAGGTATTACAGCAAGAACTAAGCTACTTAAATACCGTTCTGTTATCTGGCTATAAATAACTGTTCACAAAAGATATTGTCTGTTGTAGAGCTGTTATCTCTGCTGTTGCTAGGCTCTCCACAAAAGCTGTTGTCTTGCTGTTGTGCTGTTATTGCTGCACTGCAATTTAGAGATAAAAAGAGCATTGTCTCTCCCTTTATAGCACACAGCCATGTGATAGGAGAATGACCAACTGAGTGCTGAGTAAGCATTCCCACAGTCCTAAGTGCTGGCCTAAGTGCCCTAACTAAGCAAAGATAGGAGTCATTTCTGAGGAAAAAGAAAAGAAAATAGGAAAAATTGTAACACTTGTGTACCTAATTCTTGAGAACAGCCTTTGCCACTGCTTCATCCTTTGCATCCTTGATTGCTTGCCAAGTCTATTCAGTATTGAACAGTTTTAGCCAGCCAATGAGGCTCTCTACCCCTTTTCAGCCCTTCATCAGTGCTTGAGTTGATTCTTTGGGCAATTCCAATTTTTGAGTGGTAATGTTAGGTATATTCAAATGCATGCATAATTTAGACATAGAGAGTGATACTACTGAGATAAAGTCAGTCTGTTCAATAGCTGGAGATGACAGTCTACTCTTTAAAAACTTGGCCAAGTCAGTGGAATCACTCACTGCTCAGCTGGACCTTTTACCTCCTCAGGTTTATCATTAAACCCAAGGTCTTTATCTTTCTTTATCAATTTGGAAATCTGCATCTGGATGTCTTTCTGAGTGCATTTATTCTTCTTTTGCAGACAGTTTCATGCCATGTGGCTCTTCTAGCCACAATTGAAACACTTCTTCCCCTTTTTGAGGTGATTCATATCTATTGGCTGACTTGTTCCAGTATATATCATGTCTGTACTGGTTTTCTTCTCACCGAATGAGACAGTTGGGGTCAAGCCATCAGGCTTGGCAGTTGTGGTCACACTGGAGGTGGAAGGCTTCATGCCCTGTCCCTAGTTCTTGTGGCCTCCTCATGCAAGGATGGCTGATTCTGCCTTCTGCCATTGTTGCTCTTTATACATGGTGAGGATTCTGTCCTTCCATTCATCATATCTGACTGATATGCTATGTCTAATGTCTGAAATGATTGTCAAATAGGAGATCGATACTCCTATTTTCATGTATTTGACCATTCGTCTGATATCAGCAATATCATCTCAGACTCCAGTGAGCTTGCCAAGTCACTCTAATTCATCAAAGTAGTTAGTGGCTGATCTACCAGCCATCTTGAAGTCCTTTATTTTTTTGTTTGTGGACTTCTTGAACAGCTGGATCTGTGAATTTATTGACAATCATCTGTTTGAAGACTGGCCATGAGGAGTATTGATGATGAGACCTTGTAGTAGACCAGAACATGGGAGAGATCAGGATCCACTATGTTTTGGCTTTGTCTGCTATGTGAGTGGTGGCAAAGATCATCTTATACATATTGGTGAGGAAGTATGAGACAAATACTTGGAAGTATTGATTGCAGTCGACTAAAAAATGATCAATATCATTAGATGCTCCTCAAAAAAGATAGAACTCAGATACAAGAGTTGGTTTGACCTGAAGAATTTGAGTGCCTGCATCAAGAACAGGTATTGAGTTTGAAAGTCCACCAGAGGGCAGTCCTGCCCAGCTGCTTGGGGGTCCTGGGAATGAATGAAGGGAGCTGTCATTAGTGATAGGGCTTCCTGGTGGTGGTGCTTCTTTTCATACAATCCATCTATTCTTGGTGGTCCAACCTTAGGCAATTGCCACAGGATCATCTTCTGTGAGAAGAGATTCCTTGGGTGTCTTATCACCTCCACTGCCCTCAGCTTCATCAGAAGGTGGTTGGCTGGCAAATAGCTGCTGAATCGGGTGTCTCTATGGATTCAGATAGTGGCTGCTCAGCAGAGGTTGGCTCCTGATGAGCTGAGATGCTATGCTTCAGACAGCTGAGGTGGCAAATGAATATTTTGATGACATTGTCCAGATTGAGGATGCCATATTAGCCAGCTTGCTCAGCATAACACTCAGCATCCAAGGTCTTGGCATTGTGCTGTATTTAGGCCTGTACAGTGGTAATGTCTGCATCTGATGCTCTAAATATCTTTTATTGTAAATAAAAATGGCCTTCTTGGTGGCTGCATATTGCAAAATTTCCATGTGCTTGATATGATCGGCAGTGGTGTACCTTTATCCCATAGGTGACACTAACTAAGTGTTATCCATCTATAATGTAGTTGTATCTTCCTGGTACAGCTCTATAAAGTCCTTCTAGCACATCTCCTGCATCAATTCTTTCTGCTTCTCTTTATGTGTCTGTATATTCCACAAGCTGACTCAGTCAGTTGGAGGACTCTCTGTTTTCTTGTCATGATTCTCCTCCCCCTTATTGTCCACATCTCTGCTGGTTCTCTCACTGCCTGTGTCCCTCTTGAGGAGAGAACTGTTATGTGGGTCATAGACCTTTAGAATGGCTATGGTGAGACTGGATGCTGAGTCTGACATCATCAGATCTAGGTTGAAAAGTAGGCTGCTGCTCAGGCTGCCTCTGTTGCTCCTCAGCCTCTGCTCATGCTGTTGTTGCTACTATTGCTCTGCAATACCAATAGAAGTTTCAGTAGAACTATGGGTTGAGGAAAAGGGTAGCAAAGTCCCTATTAAGAAACCTCTAAATGTTATCTGTAGAGTTGATGTCCTCATCGTCTCCTCTGATGGTTTCTCGGTCTGCTGGTATCTTATCTCCCCAAGTGGAGATATCATCAGTTTCTGCAATAGTGTTGATCCTGTAAAATAGTGGGTGATCATCATTGGGATCAGATGATGCTCTCAGATGGATCTTGTTCATGTATATTTCTCCTCTGGGAAACCCTGTTCAAGAGTCAGACTCATCAGTGGAAGTGGGGGGCTCTCTGAATGAAGAGTCAGATATGCTGTTGGTGGTAGTACTAACAAGCATACTGGTTCTATTATTTCCTGTGTTTCTCCTCTACTCTTCTGCTGCCTATGCTTAGAGATACTACCCAAAGAGGGCATTCCTCTTCATGATTTTATGGTTGATATGTGCCTGCTCTTAGAGGTACTTGGAAATGTTACTGGTATGTCAAATTTAGTTCTCTTGGGGGAGGACTGGGTCAGCATCTGAGGTTGGTTGTGCTGTTTTTGGTATCTCTCATACACTCTCTATTTGACTAGTATTACCACTAACTGTGTGGCACTCCAACCAGTCAGCTTCTCTGGCAGTGGCTTACCAATACTGGTGCTCATTACTGTCATTGTTGAAATAGGGGTTATTATTGATCTCTGTTCTGTAGTCAGTGCTTCTACTTTGTACTGACATGGAGTGTCAGAACCTAGTGTTATGATTTTTCCTTTTTCTCAGAAATGACCCCTATCTTTGCTTAGTCAGAGTGCTTAGGCCAGCACTTAGGACTGTGAGAATGCTTAGCTCAGCAGTCCAGTCAGTCATTGTGCTATTGCACTGCTGTGTGCTGTGAAGGGAGAAACAATGCTCCTTTTGTCTTCAAATGGCAGTGCAGCAGTAACAGCACAACAGCAGGACAACAGCTTTTGTGGAGAGCCTGGCAACAGCAGGGGTAACAGCTCTATGACAGACCATTTTTTTTTTTGAATATTTATTAATAGCCAGATAACAGAACAGTATTTAAATAGCATAGCTCTCACTATAATATCCCAGCTTTGAGCTAAAGTTTATTCTCTATCATCCTATCTCGAGTGACTTGCAAATGCCTTGACCACACACCTCTATTAACACATCAGTGAACTCAGTCAGTCTAATCCAAAGTGCAAGGTTCTGAACTGTTTATCATGTGTTGATAGTCACATGGAGTTTGAGCTTAACAATTAGCTCAAAGCTTCTAGCTTCTCTTCCTCAAGCCCAATTGTGCTGAGGAACTGAATGTCACCTGCCCTTAATCCCTCTGATTCAAATTTCACTCATGAGTTCTTTGAACTCTTAGCTTCTATCATAGGAATCTTGATCAGTCTATTAGTGATTATACAGCTGTGCCATAGATGCCAATCAATCATAGCTTAGACAATCAGGCACTATCATGAATTCCAACATATTTGAACCATCCTTCACAATGTCACACTAGATCTCTCTCTCCACAACATCCCTGCCTCTGCCTGACAGTCCTTCTGACCCACAAAAGGACCCAGCTCCAAAAACGTCTCTGAGAGCTCAACTGAGGAATGTCCTAGGAAAGAAGAGGAGCAGTGTCAGCAGCACACATACACACTGCAACCCTTGACAGCAGTTGTCTGAGACTCTGAAAACCCTTGGGCTACAGGGTTTCAATGACTCAGACCTGACACTCTCATCCCATCCCCTCAGCACAGTATCCCAGCAACAAGGACCACAACCCCTGTCTCTAGCACCAGCATTGGGTGCTATGCTAGAGACTCCTTGGATGCCTCATGGATGGCTCAAGGGACCAGAAATTCCAGGGGCTGAGAGTCTCAACATACCAATTCAACATGCAGCAGAGACACCAGTCATAGGGCAGAAACTAATAATGACCTATACTGGAATGATGACAGCAATGAGTGCCACTGGTGGTGAACTGCTGCCGTCGAGGCTGATTGGTTAGAGCACCACTCAGTTAGTGGTAATATTAGCAGAACAACAAGTGTATGAGCAGTTCCAACAGGAATACAACCAACTCTGGCCCTCCCTTCAGTCCTCTCCAGAGAGGACCAAATTCGACATGCTTAAAACCTTTCCAAGTACAGGCAGAAGCAGGCACATATTGACAACAAGATTATGAGGGAGAACACCCTCTTTGGGCAGTATCTCTGAGCATGAGCAGCAGAGGAGCACAGAAGAGGTGAGGGAGGTAGTTGAATGACTATACTCATTGGAATCACCACTCTCAACTCACCCTTCCAAGAACCTGCCACTCCCATCACTGAGCCTGACCCCTAGGCAGACTCTGATGAAAAAGAGGCCCAGTTCCACCTCAATGACAACTGCCTGCTATCTTATGGGACTGATACCATTGCAGAGACAGAGGACATCCCGATCCAAGGAGATGGAATCCCAGCAGAGAGAGGTACCATTGGAGGAGATGACAAGAGTATTGACTCTACTGGCAACCTCAAGAAGTTTCTCAATGGAAACTTTGCAGCTCTTTTCCTCAACCCAAAGTTTTACAGAAACTTCCACTGGTATTGCAGAGCAATAGCACCAGGAGCAGCAATAAGCATCGAGAAGCCACCAGAACAGCCTGAGTGGCAGCTTGCTCCTCAACCCAGACTCAATGATGCTGGACCTAGCACACAGCCTCAGCCCAGTCACCCCAGTGGTCTTCAGCCTGCCCAATGATTCCCTTCTTGGGGATAGGGAGACCAATAACATGAATGATGAGGCCAGGGAGGTAGACTCCAACAGGAAGGATGGAGGTCCCTTCTCTAACTAGAAGAAAGAATTCAAACCATAGACAGAGGAAGAGTTGTGGAAGGCATGAGAAGCAGATTTTACCTGGTTGTACTAAGAGCAGGTAGCTGAGCTATGGAGGGATGATCTTTGGTTAAGATCATCTCTAGAACAAAGGTATACTTTTACTGACTCCATCGAGTGAGAGGAAATTTTGCAATATGTGGCTACTGAGCAGGCCATTTTTAATTTTAATCAAAGATATTTGCATTATCAGATGGGGCTATTACCACTATATAAGCTGAGGTATGGTGCAAGGATACTGCCTAAGCTGTGGATGCCAAGTGTAATGCCACTTAAATCGGCATACACTATACTATCAATCCAATCAGTGGCAACAAGATATTCATTTACTACATTGGCTGTATGAAGCATGGCATCTCGGCTTTCTCATTACTGACTATCGCTGAGTAGTCATCCGATAAACTCTTGGAGGTTCCTGATGCTATGGCCTTTTGCCAGACAACTGCCACCTGATAAAGCCAAGAGAAGCAAAGCAGTGCCAGTGGAGCTGAAACTAGAGGGAGATGACTCTGAGACCATAGTCCAAGGCTGGATCATTAATGATGGATGAATTGTTCAGAAGAGACCCTCTCCACCAGAAAGTCCCATAGCCAATGATGGATTCCTTCACTCATTCTCCAGACCACCAGCCAGATGGGCAGGCCTGCCAGGGGGCAGACCCCCAAACCTAATGCCTCCTCTCAATGCTAAAGCCCAGATTTTAAATGTCAGACCAACTCTAGTGCATGAATCTCTCCTCTTCAAGGGGGTATCTGATAATATTGATTGATTTCTTATGGATTGTGATCAATACTTCCAAGTATTCACATCATACTTTCTACTTGACATATACAGGGTAACCTATGCCATGACCTATTTGGAAGAAAAGGCAATGGTATGATGGGTTCTTTCTGCCCTCTCATTCTGGTCAACTACACAGCAACATCATCGGTACCCCTCATGGCCAGTATTCAAACAAATGATCCACAACAAGTTCATGGATCCAGCCATCTAAGAAGTCCATAAACAGAAGATGAAGGAGTATAAGATAGACAATAAAGCAGCCACTGACTACTTCAACAAGCTGGAATGACTCAGAAAGCTCACAGAAGTATAGAAAGATATGACCGACACAGGGCAAATGGTTGAATATATGAAGAGAGGACTGCCGCCCTCTTACCTCAAGACCATCTCAGACCTTGGTCATAGCATTCTGGTTGGCTATGAAGAATGGAAGACCAGGATTGTCATCATGTGATGAGAACAACAGTGATAAAAGGCAGAATTATCCACCTTATCATGGGATGGACACAGAAACCAGAGACAGGGCTAGAAGCCCTTAAACTCTCAGACAACCATGTCCACTAAGCCTGGTGGCTCTGCCCCAACTTTTCAATACACTGAGAAGTGAACCGGTATGGGCATGACATATACCAGAACAGGTAAGCCAATGAATGTGGATCACCTCAAGAAGGGGGGGAAATATTTCAATTGTGGCCAAAAGAGTCATATAGCATGAAACTGTCCCTTGAAGAAGAACAACCATACCTGAGAAGATATTCAGGCACAGATTACTGAACTGATAAAGAAAGAACAGGACCTTGGTCAGAGTGATAAGGCTGAGGAGGTAAAAGATGAGGCCGAGCAGTGAGCGATTCCACTGACTCAGCCCAATTGTTAATGAGTGGACTGTCATCCCCAGCTGTAGATCAGACTGATAATATTCTTGTAGATAAATCACCTATGTCTAAATTATGCATGCATTTGAATATACCTGACAATACCACTCATGAAACAGAATCGCCTAAGAGATCGAAACAAGACACTCAACTGCTAATGTATGGCCAAAGAAGGACAGAGAGTCCTAAGAAAGATGAGTCATTACCAAAAGTTCATCAAACTGATACTTCAAAAGACACTCAATCACTAACGGACTGAACAGAGGTAGGGAGCCCCAATAATTGGCTGAAGCTATTCAAGACCAAATAGACTTAATGGGCCATTAAGGATGTGAAGAATGAAGAAGTGGCAAAGGCCATACTCAGAAACTGGATATATAAGGCTCGAATCAAAGAAGTAGTGGATGATGCAATCAATGGGATACGAGAGGCCAAATGATGCTGAGCCTTGAAATGGCTTAATAAACTTCATAGGCCACAAAAGTTCATCTGACAGGCCAAGACCAAGGATCAAGACCTGGTAACTAAAGCCAGGATCGAGACTCTCACATTCTGAAGTACACACACAGTCATGGCTCTAATCAATAGCAGATGCATGGAAAGTTCCATTAACCAGGCATTCGTCACCAAAAACAAGCTGCCTACCTGAGCCACCACTGCTCCAATCCCTGTATATAATGCAGATGGAACAAAGAACCAGGCCAGTTCAATCACTGAATACATTGAACTCAGGCTTACCATTGGGGATCATTCTGAATGAATTGACTTGGCAGTAACTGATCTAGGAACCAAGGAAATTTTCCTTGATCATGATTGGCTAATATAATACAATCCACTGATCAACTGAAAAACTGGACACATCACATTCACATGATGTCGATGTCAGAAGACCTCTTTTGAGTTACTGGATGCAGATCTAGAAGATCGGTGAGATGAAGAAATGAAAAATGATGAAACGATTCTCACCATTGACTTACAAAGGGCCATTAGCATTTAAACAACACACCATGCTAATGACTTAGCGGCAAAAGCCAATGTTGGCAAGAAGGAAAGGATATTCAAGAAGCTGGTACCAGGGTGGGCAAGAGACTATCGAGACTTATTTGAGAAGGAAAGTTTCAATGAATTACCCAAGCCCAAGCCCTGGGACCATGCAATCAAATTGATTCCTAATGCAAATACCAACCTGGACTGCAAATGCTATCCCCTAGGCAATAATGAACAAAAGAAGTTGGATAAGTTTCTTGAAGAAAACTTATCCAGTGGAAGGATTTGACCATCAAAATCACCAATGGCATCCCCCTTCTTCTTTGTTAAAAAGAAGGACAGTAAACTCCAACCAGTCTAAGATTATTGAAAGCTTAATGAAATGACAATCAAGAATCATTATCTGCTTCCTTTAATTTCAGAGTTAATGGACAAACTCTGAGATGTCAAATATTACACCAAACTGAACATTCGGTGGAGATACAATAATGTATGCATCAAAGAAGGTGACAAATGGAAGACCACTTTTTGAACTAACTATAGTTTGTTCAAACTGACAGTTATGTTTTTTGGACTCACCAACTTGCCAGCCACATTCCAGTGGATGATAAACAATATCTTTAAAGATCTCATTGCCACAGGGAAGGTCACAATCTATTTGGACAACATTCTGATTATGTCCAAAACCAAGAAGGAACATCGACAGCTAGTATGACAGATACTGCAGTTGATGAGAAAGCATCACCTCTTTCTCAAAGCAGAGAAATGTGAATTTGAGGTATTTAAAACAGAGTATCTCAGAGTCATTATTAGTGAAGGGGTGATCAGAATGGACTCCATCAAAATTGCCAGAGTAACCAAATGGCTGGAACCAACAAAAAAGAAGGAACTACAATCATTCTTAGGGTTCACCAACTTCTACTGGCAATTCATTCAGGACTACAGCAAAGTAATCTAACCCATGATTCAATTAACTGAAAATTCCCCATGGACTTGAGGAATTTTCCAACAAACAGCCTTTAATAACCTCAAATGCCAGTTAGCCAAAGACATCGTCTTGGCTATACCAAGTCAAGATAGGAAGTTCAGGATAGAAGCCAACTCCAGTGAAGGCATAATCAGAGCAGTACTTTCACAGGAACAGGATGGCAAATGGCGATCAGTCACCTTTATGTCAAAGGCACTCACTGTGACTGAGCACAACTATGAAATCTATGACAAGGAACTCCTTGCCATAATATTGGCACTTGCTGAATAGTGGCATTACCTCATTGAAGCAGTCCAGACCTTTGAAATCTGGACTGATCATCAGAATCTGTGATATTTCTGACACCCTCAGAAGCTCAATCACTGACAAGCTTGATGGGTCATGGAACTATCACAATATGAATATATATTACACCACAAACCAGATGCAATAAATAAAAAGGCCGATTTCCTTAGCTGGAGAGCTGACCATGACTAGAAAGGAGATGACAATAAGGAGATCATACTCTTACAACCAGAGCACTTCCATGCTATGATTATATCCATGGAAGAAGAGGTATACGAACATATCAAGAGTGCTACCAGAGACTCCCACAAGTGGGATCAAAGAATTGCCCTATCACTCAACCATGAGCAGAGAATAAAAAAGGAAGGAGAATTGATCCATTATGATGGACGGATCTATATTCCAAGAGATCAAAGACTTTGTGATGATATCATCACCACATGTCATGACCATGCAATGGCAGGACATTCTGGGATTGCCAAGACAAAGGAATTAGTCCTGAGGGAATATTGGTGGCCCAAGATGGACTATGATATCACCTGATATGTCAAAGCATGCAAGATTTACCAGCAAGGCAAGACTTCAACACAACCCAGAGCAGCTCTGCTCTATCCAAATAAGGTTCCTTCATCATCATGGACCCACATTTCAGTGGATATAATAATCAGACTACCTGAAAGTAATGGCTATAATACAATCATTGTCATAGTTGATCGCTTCTTGAAGACAATCATTCCAATTGCCTGTTCAACAGAATTAACATCAGAGAGATGGGCTAAAATTCTATGCAATGAGATATATGCAAAATATAGTATGCCTCAAGTAGTGATTTTGGACAGGGGCCCACAATTCATGTCCAAATTCTTGGACAATCTATATCAACTCCTAAACATCAAATGAAATACCTCAATAGCATATCATCCATAGACAGATGATCAAATGGAATGAGCCAATCAGAAAATTAAAAAGTACCTATGACTTTTCATTAACTATCAACAAGATGACTGGATGGAATGGCTAGCACTAGCCCAAAGCCTGGTTGGACACAACGAATCTCCATCTACCAAGACCCAAACAAAAACTGGCAGATAAACAAATAGGACTCTTCAAAGTCATCACCAAAATTGGCAAATCTGCCTACAAGTTGCAGCTATCAGCAACTTGGAAAGTTCATAATGTCTTCAATGAGACATTATTAACACCATACATTGCCCCAGCCTTTCTGAATCAAGAATGACCATCACCACTGCCACCAGAATTAATTGATGATGAAGAATACTATGAAATCGATGAGATGTTAAACCACAAAATCTGAAAAGTTAAAGCATAAGGCATGAAAACAACTGTTGACTATCTAGTCAGCTGGAAAGGATATGAACCTGAATCAAACCAATGGGTCAATGAAAAATACATAAATGCGGAAGAGGCAATTCAAGACTATGAACACAGAATCAATAAGGTGGACACAGAGAGGGTCATGTTCAATATTATCTCTGAGAAAATATGTCAACCTGTAGTCAAAGTCTTTATGAATCTGCAGACACAGAAACCAGGCATAGAGGATGGAGATACTGACCCTGTGACAGATGAGCCACAAATAGTGTGGACATACAGCGAAGAGCAATCCTCAAGCAAGGATGGAGATGCTGATACTGTGATGATAATGGATCCAGCAGATTTGTCATCTTCTACTGGTCAGGATGACTTACCCTAACTTAACCATCAGGATGATGGTCTTAAGGAGAGAGTAATGTTATGATTTTTCCTTTTTCTCAGAAATGACCCCTATCTTTGCTTAGTCAGAGTGCTTAGACTAGCACTTAGGATTGTGGGAATGCTTAGCTCAGCAGCCCAGTCAGTCATTGTGCTATTGCACTGCTGTGTGCTGTGAAGGGAGAAACAATGCTCCTTTTGTCTTCAAATGGCAGTGCAGCAGTAACAGCACAACAGCAGGACAACAGCTTTTGTGGAGAGCCTGGCAACAGCAGGGGTAACAGCTCTATGACAGACCATTTTTTTTTGTGAATATTTATTAATAGCCAGATAACAGAACAGTATTTAAGTAGCATAGCTCTCACTGTAATACCTCAGCTTTGAGCTAAAGTTTATTCTCTATCATCCTATCTCGAGTGACTTGCAAATGTGTTAGGAACGTGCCAATCGAGTAGGCTTGAGTGCACGCGCGGAGTCCGGCGGAGTGTGTGGGCGTCGACGAAGCTATTGGCAACGTCACCCTTGAGTTGAAGCCCAAGGATCTGGATGGGCGGAACGGAGTTCCGTCAGGGAGGAGAACAGGAATATCCTTCGGAGCGGAATCTGATGGACGAGATAAGGAGGAGTTGAGGCGAGTGCGAAGTGTAGATGGCTTATCCAAGTTGATATTCGAACTGAGTAGTTACGGTGATATACATGGCTTTATATACTAATGGTAGCTAATTCCGAGTCGGGTTCCATTGGGTTC
>NW_025064888.1:1602000-1604657 GCF_019112545.1 Guyanagaster necrorhizus | reverse complement strand
GCCCGCCGAGCCGCCCTTCAAGGCGCTCGAACGGTGGACGCGCTGATCGACTTAGTCCCTGGTGACTTCGTCGAAGTTCTCCGCGAGCCCCTTCGGGGCGTTGCCGGCACGACTAACAAGTTGTGCTCGGCGCGGCTCACTCTGGTAAAGTGGGAAGCCCATAAAAAGGCTGGAACGATGCCCGCGCACTTGTTTAGGCAAGCGCCCGAAGTCCAGCTTACCGCGGACTACGGCTCCTCCCCCGAAGCTTTGCTTCACCGTAAAAACCTCGAGGACGCCCATAAAGCGTACCTCACCGGTCTCCTTGATACGGCTATTGCAGCCAAAAAGGACGACATCAGGTTTTTGGAGGCGGCAATTACCCCCGAAAAGTTGTACGAGCGGCTGTCACCAATCGTGATCGAACGAGGCCAGGTAGTGCTTCGCAACCGTCGTGTTGCGAACATACGGTTCTCTGCCGACAACAAAGTAGAGGGTTTGGTCTGGGTGGAAGACGCTCAGAAGGTCGCGGAGTGCAAGAATTTGCTGGCCGACGTTGTAGTGTACGCTTTCCGAGTCATCTCCATCGTGGAGTTGGCTTCGCATGCAACGTCGGCGAAACAAGACCGGAAGAAAGCACTAGCCAAGGCAGCGGACGTGGAGATGGCAGACGCCACCCGGGCCGGCCCCTCGATACAATCGATGGTCGACCGAGCAGTCGCCGCTCGCCTCAAGCAGGTTGATAGGAAGCCGGGCCGTCGGAGTGTGGTAACATTTCTCCCATATCCCTCTTCTAAACACTCACTGACTCCTCTTCATCTAGAAACAGATGCAGGGTCCGAGGAAGTCGCAGAGCTCGACCGGCAAGAAGATCCGGACTGGGTCGGAGCATCCGCCTCCACCCAAATATATACCCAAGGCGCGTCGACGAGTTCCCGACGCAACGAAGCCTTCCGGGTCCGGACGCCCTCGACAGAAATCCAACGACAAGGGCAAGGGAAAGGCAAGGAAGTAGTACTCGCTGGGCGCACCCCGAGTAATTTCAGGTATGACATTGCCGCTACTTATCCTGACTGGTTGCTCACAGTACCATATCCGGTAGCTTTAAATTTTGTACATTTACATACGCCAATTGATATTTTGTTGGCCGCTCAGTATCGTAACTCAGTACATAAGTCTCCCGGTGTGACCATTCCCAAAGAAATTGAAATTCAGCTCTCAGTAGGTATGAAATATATGTTTTATACCCCCCGTAATACCGACTTAATTAAGTCAGCGTGGGAAGATTTTAAAGAACGTCTCCGTTGGAGGCTATACTTTAGCTTTACTAAGAATAATTCAGATGACGATCTCTATGATCCTGACTTCGATATTCCCAAGTCTCGCGACGTACGGGCACCGAGGTCACCACAGTATATTGAAGCTGGCATTGCCGCGGGAGAGCGCTTCGTGTTTGACACGATCGCCAATATCCCGGCAGAATCGGACGAGCCTTTAACGGCGCTTGCTCCTAAACCGAGCCAGATTCAAAAATTCTTGGATCGTAACAATTATTTGGTTACGAACACAGACAAGAACTTGGGCATAGCTGTATCTACGCGCCAGTGGATTATAGAAAAGTCGCTCGATATCGTTAACGACAGTAGTAATTATACTCCGTTACATTTATTAATGATTAATGCGATATGCGATAAACAATGCACGGACATGGAAGAAATTGCGGGGTTAGCTGAAGCCTACCTTCCTAACGGATTCCAATTAGGGAAATATTTCCGGTCGAAGATTACTTCGCCAGGAGCACAACATGTGGTGCCTACATTTTACGGTATTCCTAAAATTCATAAGGAGCCTGTTAAAATGCGGCCTATTATACCATGCCACTCAGCGATCCAGAATCCGGCTGCTAAATACGTGTCTAAAATTCTTAAACCGATTGTCCAATCGGCGCCAACCATATTACATGGATCTAAAGACTTGGCGAAAAAATTAAGTCAAATTCAACTTGATCGAACCCGTAAAATTTATATTGTTACGGGTGACGTTGTCGCTTTTTATCCGAATATACCTATCCAAAGGTGTCTAGATGTAATTACCCATCTATACGGAGAGTATTACGGTACAGAAGGCGACGAGGATTCTCTTAGACGAGAACAGATTTTCCTCAAATGTCTTTCGGTCGGTAATAAGAATTTGGTTCTACAGTATAATGATTTATTTTTTGAACAGCGGAACGGCCTTGCAATGGGCGTTGCCGACTCTCCCGATCTTGCCAACCTTTATGGCTGGTTCTTCGAGAGGCAATTAGAATTTACCGCCAATGTACCTTTCTATGGAAGATACATTGATGACTGTCTAGCCATCGTTTACGCTAATGACGAAAGAGAAGCATTAGCGCAGTTAGAAACGGTGGCATTCGACGGCTGTAGAATAGAGTGGGAAGCGAGTCCCTCACATCTCGCGTTCCTGGACATGACTGTATATATCGATGCTAATAACACGATACAACACATGCCTTATCGGAAAGCTCGCTCCCACCAGGAAAGAATTCCATGGATATCCCATCATCCGCTTGACGTTAAACGCGGTACCTTTATTGGTGAGATGTCCAGGTTAGCTGTGTTAAGTAGTAAACATGAGCACTACAAAGATGCTATTAAAAGTTTAAATGCTTTATACAT
>NW_025064888.1:1470952-1600670 GCF_019112545.1 Guyanagaster necrorhizus | reverse complement strand
GCTTATGAATCAGGTCCCTGAAGAGCTATAAAAGCGAAACAGGGTGAGAGATGGTGACCCCATCCCTCTGTTGGACCTTGATTCGCTTTAACAAGCAATACCGCAAACCTCAACACTTTTGAGGTGAGTATTTCTTTACTCATACTGTGTACCCCCAACGGCTTCGCCGAAGGGGGTACACCGTCCTAACCCTAACTTAGAAACAGGTACAGGGTGGGAAGAAATCGAGCAGTTCAACGAGCAAGAAAGTCAAGACCGGGTCGGAGCATCCTCCTCCGCCCAAGTATATACCCCGCGGCGGACGACGAGTACCGGACGCAACAAAAGGCGGGGGGTCTGGCAAGCCGAAGAAAACTCCAGCGGCGAAAGGAAAAGGGAAGGGGAAGGCGTAGAGGCAGGCTGCCGCCGCTCTATGGACTTATTCAGGTATGACATACCCGCCACTTACCCCGACTGGTTGCTTACAGTTCCACTTCCGGTAGCTATTAATTTTGTACTATTACATACGCCCGTAAATATTATTACGGCTTCTCAGTTTCGTAACAGCGTACATAAGTCACCGGGAGTAACCATTCCTAAAGAAATAGAGCTTCAGCTCTCCGTAGGTATGAAATACATGTTTTATACCCCCCGCAACTCAGACTTAATTAAGTCCGCGTGGGAAGACTTCAAAGAACGTCTCCGATGGAGGCTTTACTTTAGCTTTACGAAGAACAACTCAGACGACGATCTTTATGATCCAGACTTCGATATCCCTCAACAACGTAATGTTAGAGCCCCGAGGTCGCCACAGTATATTGAAGCTGGCATTGCAGCGGGCGAGCGCTTCGTGTTTGACACGATCGCCAATATCCCTGCAGAAACGGAGGAGCCCATTAAATCGGCGCTAGCTCCAAAACCGAGCCAGATCAAGTCCTTCTTGGATCGTAACAATTACTTGGTTACGAACACCGACAAGAACCTGGGAATAGCTGTATCCACGTGCCAGTGGATTATAGAGAAGTCGCTCGATATCGTAAACGATAGTGCTAATTACACACCGTTACATTTGTTAATGATTAATGCGATATGCGATAAACAGTGCACAGACATGGAAGAAATTGCTGGCCTTGCTGAACGCCATCTTCCTAACGGATTACAATTAGGGAAATATTTCCGGTCGAAGATCACTTCGCCAGGATCCCAACATGTGGTGCCGACATTCTACGGGATACCCAAAATTCATAAGGAACCCGTAAAAATGCGGCCAATTATACCGTGCCACTCCGCCATCCAAAATCCGGCAGCAAAATATGTGTCAAAAATTCTCAAACCGATTGTCAAATCGGCGCCAACCATATTACATGGATCCAAAGACTTGGCGAAAAAATTGAGTCAGATAGTTACAGATCGATCCCGTAAAATGTTTATCGTTACGGGAGACGTTGTCGCTTTTTACCCTAATATACCTCTCCAGAAATGTCTCGATGTGATTACTCACTTGTATGGAGAATATTACGGTACTGAAAACGACGAGGAAAAACTTATTCGTGAAATGATTTTTCTCAAATGTCTTTCGACTGGTAACAAAAATCTGGTCTTGCAGTACAATGACCTATTCTTTGAACAACGGAACGGCCTAGCAATGGGTGTCGCCGACTCGCCCGATCTTGCCAACCTCTATGGTTGGTATTTCGAGCGACAATTAGAATTAACCGCCGCTGTGCCTTTCTATGGAAGATACATCGACGACTGTCTAGCAATAGTCTATGCTAACTCCGAATCTGAGGCGTTAGCATTAGTACAGACTGTTAGCTTTGACGGCTGCAAGATAGAATGGGAAGCGAGTCCCTCACATCACGAATTCCTGGACATGATGATTTATTTCGACGCTAATAACGCGATTCAACACATGCCATACCGGAAAGCTCGCTCCCATCAAGAACGTATTCCATGGATATCACACCATCCGCTAGACGTTAAACGCGGTACATTTATAGGTGAGATGTCCAGGCTAGCAACGTTAAGTAGCACTCATGAGCACTACAAAGATGCTATTAAAAGTTTAAATGCTTTATACATCGCACGTGGCTATCCTGCCGATTATGTGTATAAATGGACGAAAGATAATATAACCACACGTTGGAGCAACCGATTGGGCGTAGCGGCCCAGAGGGGAGATGACGACGGAGTGTTGGTTCTTAAGTCCACATATAATACAGCGTGGAATTACTTCAAAGCGAGAGAGCTCGGAGATACGATATTAAATACCTGGCGCGACCGAATCGAAAGAATCGAGCGCCTCGGCACTGCGCCGAATAATATGTCGGTGATGTATGGAGACATACCACCGGCGGAGGTAGACAACCGTCTTTTGATGGCTGTCGAAACCCCAGTAGGCCCTCGCGGCATACTGGATATCAGAACAATTGGTATTTTAAACCGACGAACTATTGTTAGTAAGAAACGTACTAAAAATTTGTTCGATATGACCGGTCTTTGGAAAAAGATCGTTCTCCGAAAGTTTGATGAAGACTCAGTATCCTCGGATCAAAACGTACCTTCTTCGGATTCGTCTGCTGCTGGCGACGATTCAGACCGAAGTAGCGTTGATCCGCAGGTCTTCATAGATATGGTTATGGGAACATCATGATGCGACTCCTCTCTAGGGAGGCAGACTCGTGGACAGATAAAGTAAAACCAGGTATTTTGCCGGTCGGTCGCGAGTAGTTGGACTATTATAAAAATCCGCCTGGGGTAATAGTTAAATCAAGTCGACGATATTCTCATTGTAAGCCATGCAAACAACTCGTTCGCTATATAAAATTGAAAAAGACTCCTTTATTAGGGGCGTACATAAACATGCCAAGCTCGGTATGGATGGCAGGTGGTCTGCCAGCGGACTAACCCTAACCCTAAGTACGTCCTGGCAACTTAATCGTTGTCGCAGTCACGCATTAATGAATTATACTAATAATGCTTACTCAGCCCGAAACCCTAACCGGAACCCGAACCTTAACCCGGACCTAACCGTCCGTCACGTATAAAGGTCGGCCGACCGGACCGGCGAAAAGCCGGCTAGGAACTCGGCCCGAAAAGCCGGTCAGGTGACCTCGGTCTTAACTTAGTACGGCCCGGTGAACTTAGTAGCCGACGGCAAAACGGATAAATTAGTCAGATGGTATGACTAACCGGTTAAATAGAACCCGCAGAGTAAGCAAGTATGAATAATAAATGGTACGATTCCGTACCTTAATTACTAACCGTTGTGATGCAATACTCACTGCGGATTGCGTGATTGCTGATAAAGCCAAGCTGATTGGACCGCCAAATCCTCTCAGCCGAGTCATCGGCTTATGAAGCAGGTCCCTGAAGAGCTATAAAAGCGAAACAGGGTGAGAGATGGTTTCCCCATCCCTCTGTTGGACCCAGCTTCACTTTACCAAGCAATCAAGCAATCCCCAAGTTTACCACTTGGTGAGTAGTTGCATCATGATTATTGTGTCCTCCCAACGGCTTCGCCGAAGGGAGGACACCATCCTAACCCTGACTACCCTACACTGGACCCTGCAGAATCTCTGGATTGGTGTGGTAGTATACATTAGACGCAATGTAGACTGGTTAGTGTGAGTCATTAGCAAATAGGAGTTATGTAGCCAAGGGTTTGAGTTGTTCAGGGTAGATAAGGTTTTACTAAGTAGACATAGTCAGTGTGCAAAGAATAGAGAGCAATCATGGTGTGTTATATGGAGCACAGAACTCAGTGCTCAAAACTCTCACTTGGTGGGCTGAAAAAGGAAAGTATCTTCCCTAGGTACAATTTCATAAGTGGCAATGTTTCTTTTGTAGAGAATGAAATCAGCATTTAGGTGTCATTTTCTGGCACTCTGCAGAGCTTCTCTAAAAGGGTGCATGTCATTGTATTTCACCTTTGTCTCACTAACTGGAATTCCCACATTTAGACCAGAAGAAGTATGACCTGTTGCAACTCCAGGTTTTCCATCCAGCCAAACAACAAACATAGGTGATACTGGTAAAAGCATAAACCCTTTTGGCAGTGGTGGTGATCAATGACCAACTGCAACTTTGCAATCATGAAATGCATGTATTTTGTTGATGTTGTTGGGGTCCATGGCATAATTTTTGGTCTTTTCATGGAGAGAATCCTCCCATTCACTGAGATAGAGAGGCCAGAATCCATTGCAAAGACTGCAAATGACTGATGGGACAAAGGGTTCATTCAGGTGAAACCAAAGAATATTCTCCAGGCAATCAATGTTGAAAGGTGTGTCAACTACTATGTAGTCTTTTAGTGCATGAAGTGTGGCCTGCATAAATGGATCATTATGTAGGTGTGACAGTGGAGAAGGCAGAGGAACATATACTAGAGGGAGCAATAGTTGAACTCTGCAGGCCAGCTTGATTAATCTGGTCCTGGAGAAGTTTGACATAGTCTCCAGCAGCCTCAGACAAAAGGTCAAGCTGTCAAAGTTTATCTGTGAAGTCTAAGACATTGACAGAACCTCTAACACAGTCTTCAATGAGATCTTCACAATGTTTCACCAATGCTGTGACATTTTCAATATCAGACAAGGGGTTTAAGGTCATGAATGTGACAATAGGTTTGAGGGATGAAAGCATGGACAGAAACAATTGCTAGCAACTTGTAGAATAAAAGGTGCAGTAATACTAGATGAGAATTGGTTAGATTTGGCAATGCCAGACAGGCAATTGGGATTACTGATGCCAGAGGGAAGAGGTGGAGCCTTGATGCCTGGAATTGGTGGTCAGAATTTGATGACAGTGAGAGGGCACAGCTCATCTCACTAGGGATGCAGGATGAAGTTTCAGATGAAGATGAGACACCAGAGCCAATGTCTCTCATGAATCAGTGTCAGCCAAGAGTCAGTACTGAGACAGAGATGACACTAGCAGCTTATAAATACCCACAGTCAAATCAAACTTGGACCACACACTGATGGCTGGACAGGCCCCCCACATCCTCTACACAAAGGCACTCATCCACAAAGGCCATAGTTATCTGTTTTGGTATTCAGAGCCAGACTGTAGCACACCTGATGAGTTCATAAGAGCAGGAATACAACCTGGGGATATAGAGATTCACAATGATTCAGAGAGCTTCAACTTTCTCTTCAACATCTTCAAAAATGCTGAACATCCAATCAATTGTGGTCATATGCCTCCTGACTTCATACCTCTCAATCCATCATCTATACAACATTGCACAGGGTTCTATGCAACTGTTATTGCAAGTGAACATGCATCCTACTCAAAGATTTCTGCAGGTGTTTCTGCTGATGCTTTGTCAAGGTCTGTGGATGACAGTATCCTTGAATTTCATTGTCTACATTTGCTTTATAGTATTACAGACACTGAGCCTGCCACATCCTTTGACTTCACCATCTCAGGGGTATCTGCAGCAGTCCTGTGTCTTCCTAATTTGGCAATAAGCTATGATATTCTCAACAAAGGCACAATGAAAGTATATGCTGAAAAACATGCAGTATCTTGGTACAATTACATCAATGATCCAGATTCATTGGATCAAAAAGCCCTGCAGGGTTCTTTGTATGTCATCACTGGATCTGACAAAATGACTACCTGGGGAGCTGCAGTTATTGGAAGGGTGGCCAGCAGTTTAAATCATTCTCTTACATGTGCTACAGCATGCATTGGTGGATTAAATGGTACAGATCCACATGCATGGACCACTAGTTCTGGATTTGATACATGCCTATATCCATTTTCTCATATTGCTTATCCTTACCCAAAACATCTTGAGAACCAGTGTATCTTTGCATGTGGTGACACCATATCAGTTTCTGAAGTCCTGCTCAAATCATGCTAGGAGGCAACTGCTGATCCCCTCCATAGCCTTTCCAAAGATCCCATTCACTTTTTTGATAGTAACAAGGTGCCACTCCTGCTGAGCAACAGAAACAGCAGGACTTTGACTCATTTTCTCCCATTCAATACATCACTGAAGGACCAGGACTCTGATCAGAGAAATATATTGGTAGAGAGCACTGACAATATGTCTTTGGTTGCAGAAGCATCTGAATTTCCACCCAGGGGAAATGAGGTGAGATTGATGTCAATCATTTTTGGCACACTGAAATCATTCCTCCTTTCAGCTTTTTCATCTTTCAGCAGCAATGAATGAATATTTGTTAAGCCAGGTAAGTTTCTTGATGAACAACAATTCACATTGAGGCATCCTTTGCAGGACTCTTCCCTCAAGATTGCAATCACACATGATGAAGAGTCGACGGAAGTGCTGGAAAAGTATGAAAAGAATATATATTTAACAGAAGAGGAATTCTGCTTCAAATTAAAGGACTTCCTGGATGCCAAGTTTGTTTCAGGTATTGACATAGCTCTTTTCCATGTTTTTAAGCTAACCACTCATATTCAGAATTTGTAATAGGATGAGAAACCAAGAATAGGCCTTATTTTCCACAAGATCCTGGTGTATTTTTCTCTTTTCTCCCCATTTTCTTCACAGTGATACTGAAAGGAAGATTGTATATTGCCCTCCTTTATACTATCACATCCAATGTACATTTCCTATCCATTGCAAAATACATTAGTTTTACAGCCAAGAACAGCCAATCCTTGCAGATATTGACATGACAGGGCTCCCAATCGGATACAAAGAATAGGTCAGGTGAATCACTAGTTGGCCTCTGAAAATTTACTTCCAGCAGCTTTCGCAGTATTCATACTTTTTTAAAACTTTCTACAGGTTCTGACAGGATACAAAATTGAACAATCAAGGATGACTAAGAGAGGTAATTTTGTGTAGCACCCAGGGAATTGAATAAAGTAAATCAAATCACATGGTGACATCTCATGCAAAGCACTGACACCTTGTCCAATGAAATGGGGCTTGTACTAATATGTGGTCATCAGACAAGCATTATTTTGATAGGAAGAAGGATAGCAAAGTTAACCATGATTCATTGCTGCTGCTAACCACTGAGTACGTACACTTCGGTTCACATAGTCATTGGGATGCAAGTTAGACCCCGGAATTGACCATCATCTCTTTGCTCCCATATCATTTTCATCCTGAAGGGAAAATGAGTTGTATGGTGTTAATTTGAATGGCAATAAGTTTATTTTCATGACTCAGTCTGTATATCAGGGCAGGGTGACACAGGCACATGTAAATGAACTTGGTGCAGCAATTGAGGCATGATTCAAGATACCAGTTTATGGTCTCTGCTGCTGAATTGAGTGGATAAGTGCTATAAAGGTATAAATATCATTATGTTTGTGTTTAAGTTGTTCTATGCCATACGACAGCTCTGATTTTGCTGATATTCATGAAGCTAGATGTGTTATCTTCTGATGCATGCTTCAAATCTTAGGGAACTGGTTAATGTCAAATACGTTTCCCTATGGCTCACTCTCTACAACAGAATCTGAAAAATGTTAGACAAATGAAAAAGTGTAGGAGAAGGGGATACACATGTACTGAAAGAAATGAATAGAAATCTTCTTGGCCTCGTTGCTCTAGTTCACTTTGCTTCAGGTTTTGCATTCTCATAATTCACTATATGAGACTTCTTAGGCAAGTTGAGATGACAAAAATGAGACTCTCCAGGTTACTATGAGAGTGTTTCCATTTTGTCAATCCTCTGGATCTCCATTGCTGTAGATAAATGGTGGTTGGCAAGTATATCTGCAATACAGGTTGGGTAAAACCAGAAAATATGTACTTCATTAGGGGAATTGAGTCACATTAACTCATGAGAGACATATGTACCAAATTACTAGGTGAGCTGCCATCTCTGTTCTGGCTGTGATAAAGGTTTCTAGCTCGCAAATGCACCTGAGCTCCAAATTCAAATAGAAAGGGCCCTCTTCACCTTCATTGTCACTCTACCATTCAAATCCTGGTTGGACATCAAGGTCTCTACCATACACCAAGTGTTACGACTTTTCCTATTTTTCCTATTTTTCTTTCTTTTTCCTCAGAAATGACCTCTATCTTTGCTTAGTCAGGGCACTTAGGCCAGCGCTTAGGACTGTGGGAACGCTTAGCTCAGCAACCCAGTCAGTCACTCTCCTATCGCGTTGCTGTGTGCTGTGAAGGGAGAGACAATACCTTTTTTATCCCCAACCTGCACTGCCAAGATAACAAGCACAACAGCAAGACAACAGCTTTTGTGGAAAGCCTGGCAACAGCAGGGGTAACAGCTCTACAGCAGACAATATCTTTTGTGAATGATTATTAATAGCCAGATAACAGAACAGTATTTAAGTAGCTTAGTTCTCACTGTAATACCTCAGTCTCAAACTAAAGTTTATTCTCTACCATCCTATCTCGAGCAACTTGCAAACACCTTGATCTCACACCTCTGTTGACACATTAGTGAACTCAGTCAGACATACCTGAAGTGCGAGGTACCAAACTGTTTATCACATGTTAATAGTCATGTGTAGTTTGGGCTTAACACCAAGCCTGTGATCAGAGAAATAACACTGTGTGCAGGCTCCACATGCAACCTACATAAGATGGTTGTTAAAGGCCAAATCGAGGATGTATCTTTCCCATATTTCTTGGTTGTGTCCTTCTAGACTATTCAAGGACATCCCAGTGATATAGCTAGCCTAACTGAACATTCAAAAAGGTCAATTTGGTGGACTGGATTTAGAACACATTATCTTTTATGAAGATGACAACAACACTGGACTGTAATCTGCTTGACTAACCTCATATTGTCTTCCACAAAAACTCTCATTATCCTTAAGAACATATGTGATGTGGGTGTGCTGCATTGTCAGATTCCATGAAGACAACATGCAGAAGACACTGACCAATGCCTTTTCAGCTACTGCTGTTATGATTACTGAAGGTTGGACTGTAGGGCAGGATGAATGTACTAGTTAATCATAGATTATAAGAGTTCAAATTTACTGTTGAAGACTATCAGACATATCTAAGGTCAATAAGCACACGCTAAGCATCATCAGCAACTGTATGAGGTCAGAAAGTGCTAGGCATATCTATTCAACGAGATTTGAAGTTCACACAAGTGATAGTAGGTAAAAGACAGAAGATGGTATTATTCATCATTTGTACACTGTTATTTCTACATTTACAAGCTTTCTTAAACTACTTAAGTCCTGTGAGAGAACACTCTACCAGATTCTTGATACTGAGAGAAATATGTAGAAACATGGAGAAAGACAGAGAAGATAGGTATAGACATGGTAAATGGGGACTCATCCTCTGAGTCAGCTGTAACCTGGTGCCCATATCTCTGACAACCATTCTTTCTGGAGGGCTTCTGTAGCTGACATTAGCAGGTCTCAGCTCCCATAGGCACTAGGAGTGATGGCCATTTCATACCATTTAGGGAATTTTGACAGTTTCCTGTATCGCATTGTTAGTCATCATTCACTCCCTGTTCATGAAATCCAGAAATCCTACCTGCCCAATGTGAAGACCAATGCCTATGGCAGATGACACCTCCTTGGAATGCACTGGGGATCAAGATACAATGGCTTGGACCACCATTTTTATGTTGAGCAGAGCAGCATACTCTTCCTATGCCAGAGAAGTGCAGATCTGTGAGTCATTACTTTATGTTCAGTCACAATGGTTTGACTAGCAAAAGAGGTGCCATTGATTTTAATAGATTCACGGTATCTTCCGCCATTAAGCTGGGCCAGTTCCATGTCTTGGTCCATATTTAGTTGCTGGTAGATTTATTCATTGCCTTTCAATTCTCTGAGTCAATTAGATATATAAATAGTTATGCACAGATATTCCTTTAGATTGTGGAGGTATGGTGGCACACGTGCTTTGTCTGGATAGCATGTGGAGGATAATCCTTCCATTGCGCTGGAATATATTCCTGTCAGCTGTCTAATTATCCAACATTTTTGCTCGGTGATGTGGGTCCTTCTTGTCTCATTGTAGTGAAAGTAATTCATTTACCAAATAATTTTGTTCAATAGCGATATTATAGGTGCAAGATGTTATAGCATCTGAATACCGGCCTTAGCAGTAGTCTTGAGCTGGAGGTAAATTTTGTCCATCGCTCGCTGAGTCATATTCCAGGTGATGTTACAGCCGATGTTCGTATTCCACTCGATGTCACTGGAGTCCTTCTCAAACAAGGTTATAGGTCGCACAGAAAAAGCAGATATTTTCCACTGCTGACTGAACACCATAGACTTCAATGCTTCTAACAAACCAATATGACACCGATTTAGCTTCAAGAAAGATGATATAGCTGTGGGAAGGACTCACTAATCAGTATCTGCTCGACATCATCTTTCACATTTCTGCTGACTACGCTTAATCGCGCACTCATATAAAAGGGGTGTTGATAACAGTGTGAGACTCCATAGTAAACCATGTCTCACAAACACCTCGTTGTTTTTGGCGCTACAGGACAGCAAGGCAGCTCTGTTGTCGCCACATTCCTCAAAGACAAGATTTACATTGTTTGGGCCATCACTCGAAACCCAGATAGTGAGAAAGCAGAGGTGCTTGCTGCCAGCAGTGCTCAAATCATCATGGCAGAGCTCAATGATTACAAGAGCATCCTCAAAAAATTCGAGGTTCGTTACCTACACCCTTTTTTTTATACCAAGCAAATAAGATTTTCTCAGGGGGCGTCTTGCTGCCTTTGGCTTGACAGACTTCTGGACTCCCCTACCTGTTGACGGACTTGATGAAGCCTTCGAAAGGGAGATCCAGCAGAGTAAGAACCTTGCCAATGCCGCCGCCGCCACCCCCATACTCGAGCACTATGTCTGGAGTTCCTTGCCATCTGCTGCCAAAGGCGGTGTTTCCGTTCCCCATATCAACAGTAAAGCCCACATATATGAGTATATCTTCTCCTCCCTTCCTGCTCTTGCGAATAAGATCACTGTCTTCTGGGCTGGATTCTATGCTGAGAACTTGGGGACTTTTAACCATCCGGTGAAGCTGGAGGAGGAGGGGGGAAGTATGCATGGCTTCTGCCATGTACGCTTAGGGCGGTGGTACCCATGATGGGACAGACAGGTCCAAATGTGGGTTTTTGTCTCTGTGATCCTGGCAAAGCCGGAGAAGACTCTTTCTTTGAAGTGTGTTCTTGGGTCGGTTGAGAATTTGACAATAGGTCGAATCCTGGAGTTGTGGGGAGAGGCGAATGGTGTGGGGACGGTGTTTATACAAAAGGATGTGGAGGAGTTTAGCGCTTCGTGTTACACTGGTCCTGTGGTTGGGAGAGAGCTGGCATTGAACATGAAGTATTTTGAGTTTGCAGAGACTTGGGCGAAGAGCGGGGTGGTAGAGGTTTTGAGGAAGGAAGATCTTGGGATCGAGGATGTGGAATTGGTCAGTATGAAGCAGGCTTTTGAGAGGATCGATTGGAGCGATATTTTAAAGGCATAGTCATGTATGACCATGTGTTAATTTAATTTATTGAAAGCCATAGTCATCCTTTGAAGATATGTGATGAAGAGCAATGCTCCTTTTTCTTCTGCTTCCTCAAATTTTGATGCCGGTAGCAATACTCAGATATTTGCAAGGAAAGGTAGATATTCTTACTCAAAAATATGCACGGTTTCCGTAATCCTCGGATCCTGCCTTGAGAATCGATCGGATTCCCATATTTTATTGCCTTACTTCTGAAACATGATTGCGTAACCATGACAAACTTCTGAAGAGGCATGTACCACGGTAGGCTTTCTCTGGATTTAGCCATGCGATGCAACAAAAGAGCAGAACTCAATACTCACTGATGGATCTCCCTGTATTACTAGCTGGAAGTCGAACCCATGATTCAAGCACAAGAACAAGCTAGTTCAATCATCCACTCAAAATCCATTTCCTGATGGCACAGGGCTGTTGTCGACAGCGAAGTGGTATTCTTTATTGATGATCAAGAGTTATGCCAAGAATCAGAGGTGCACAAAAATAAAATGACATTCTGAGACCAAAGCAGTGAGGGTACGATCCCCGTGTTCTGAACTCAGAGCGCAACAACCATTTTTTTCTTCTGGCCGTCCTCACTTCTACTATTTTGTGATGTATCTTCACTATCAACATCCAGTGCTTACTTCTTATTGGCTCTATGTCGACGAGGTAGCTGTTGAGCCTTGTGAGCAAATTTTGATTGAACTTATCGCTGTGCCAGGCATCAATGACTTCTCCGACATCAGACGGACATGGCTCCTTCGGAATCGCTGCTGGAGCAAAGCCATGCTTGGTACCATTAGCGAGCATACCGCGGTGGTCATCCGACTGATACATGAGATCACCCTCCTTCTTCGCAGCCAGAGGTAATCAATTTCTTTCAGGCATGACAGGATTTGTTGTAGGTACCAGCAGCACTGGCAAAAGCAGATAGATCACAAGCACCGAGTGCATGGGATTTCTGGAAGCTCGGGAGTGTGACAATGAAGACGTGATAGATGTTCAGCGAACGGTGCCTTGCACCGTTGTGGAGCTGGTATATCTCACGAGCTATCTTGTGCAAGAATTTCTCCTCATTGATATCAAAAACTCAGCTAAAAAGAGGACGATAGGTGTTGAGATTCAAAGGTTGGTCAGAGGCGGTTTGGGCATCGAGGATTCTTGGACTTTGGAGAGAGTGAAGATACTGGGGAGGTGTAGTGAAGCTGACATGAGCTTGTCCTTTTGTATGCCATTTTGAGGCAGAGATTGGACCGATATCGTTATAATACATGGCCCTTGTTCTTCGATGTGTTAGAAGTCATTTTCATGTTCAATGACATGGATCTTCATCTTCGTCCAATGTCTCAATGAATTTTCGACACTATAGCTTGAATATTGCATGACGTAGGTGGACTACACAATACTCTGGTCATTCAAGTATTTACAGTCTCATGTTAGTTGTCAAAAATACAGCTTCACACAATCAGAACAAATGCTGGATGATGTAAGTCAGCGGGTAAAGTCTCCTTCGCCCATTTCTCCACATCTTCCTTATGCTTAGGACAGCAGTTTGTAAGCAGCCTAACAATGAAGAAGTCATTCGCATATTCAGCGACGACATTCGGAGGTGCCCTAAGCATTGCTTGCCCAAAATCCATGAATACTGCTCGTTTCAGCATGGTCGAGGTGATTATGATATTCTCCGGTATGATGTCGATGAGTATGACTTGACGTGCATTGATATCTTTCATTCCCTTCAAAATTGGAGCATACTGAAAGGAATATGTGTCATTGGAAGAGCTGAATAAGGAATCTAGGTGTAACTCACCACTCCTTTAATGGTCTTGAGATAATCACAGTAGATTTTTTGAGGCAGAGGGCCCTTTTCAACTTCTAAAGGATGGTGCGGAGAATATACATCATGAATATCGGCAAGAGTCTTCCCTTCGATGTACTCGAGGATAATTGCATGGGTGGACTCACAGTTAGGCATAAGAAACTATGTGAATGATCAGTTCCGTATTCATATTCAATGAATCGGAATCTACCTTATGCTTCCCATAATAGTAAGAGATAACAGAGCCCTGCAGATCTCCAAGCGCATTATAGACCAGATCCTCAATGCTGGCAAGTTGTCTGGGAGATGTATAACCAATGGAATCATGGTTCAATAGCTGGGGAGGTGGCATAAGAGAGGCCTGGAACAGCTTCAGAATGACAGGACCTAAAGACTCTGAATGACCCATCTCCTTCACATCAGCTACCCAGACCTGCGACCAATGCACCGGTTCATTTTGTATACCAGTCCTGACCACCACCTGGAATCTCCCTTCTTTCAGTGCAAAGGAAGGTAGCGGTCGATAGTCAGAACTAGGAAATTCATTTCGAGCTTCAATGACAGCTTCAAAAGCCAGGCCAGGATGTACTGGATTGAAAGATGCCTGTCGGCGGAGATGTGCAAGCTCATTACAGTGCTGTCGAACTTGGTCATGATCCAGGGTATTGACATCGAGAGGAAACTCTGGAAAGTAGGTGTTGCACCATTTAACTTCATAGGAGGGAGAGGAAGTAGTGCTCATCATGAATGATGCTTCTGGTATGAATGGAAAGAGATAGCTATTTAAGGGACTTTTTCAGCAGAGATTGAAAGTTTTTGATTAGTCGAACCCTATCCGACATCCATCGAATAACCAATGACAAGAAGAAACAAAGGGTCCCATTTGCACATCTCCTTCATGCCTAATGCATTCTCATGGATAAACTCTTATGTCCTACCTTGAGGCCTGTTTCTACGGCTATTTCGCCAGATTTTCTCACACATCTTGATCGCACATCTACAAGGGTGTGGCCAAATGCACACTGTAGTTTTACTGTCTCACATATCCTGACAACAAAACACAATTAGTAGGCCATTTTTTTCATTTGTGGGGGTCATCAATTTTAGGCCACTGGACGACTTAACGACAGGAGTTTTAACCAAATTATGTATCTGCTTTTGTTCCATGTGCTTTCCAATATCCATGGAGTATAAAGTCGGCCGCTCACTGGGTAGGTCCATATCGCACAGCTTCGCCTTCCTTGGACATGAATTCCTCTCAAATCACCTGGACAGAGCACTTCAATCGTATGCCATCACCCTGTCTTGTCGACAAACCACTTTTAAGGGAATACAACCTAACGCATAAGAGTACCCAGGCCGCCTTCACTGGTCCATCTGTCATTAAAACAGTAGGGGTAATACGGGATCAAATTTTCTTCGCCACCACAAACTGGCTGGATACTATCAGTTCCTTGAATGAGCCTTTGGCTCACACCCAGTCTCTTCACAATGAGCAGAGTGTGTTATACGTATATAATACACCATCATCCATACCAGCACTGATGTTGGGCTACATCGATATAGTGACATGTACTACCATTCGGTTTTAGTCCCCATTCAAGCAGTGCTCAACAGTGTTATCTCTGCTCTCGTGGGTGAAGGACATCGAAGAGGAGCTCTTATTGACCACGATATGTCTGTGAAAATGACGATGTACGATATCTTCCTGAAATTTGGCTATGCAATCCGCATTCGCTCCCAGCAAATAGATGCCTCAGGTATGTGGCAATTACTTTGAGTACAGTGGCCATCACTGATTGCTTACAGATGGCGCTCGGAAGGAGCACTATTTAGTATTTGAGCCACACTTTTCAGTTGATCATGCTCCCGAGAAGGTACCCATTCAGGGATGGAAGGGGCCAAATCATCGAGGATGGGTAGATTCACAAGTGTTCAGAACATGTATCATTGCAGTCACCCAAGCCATCAACAAAGCAAGACAATATGGGCAAACAGGTATATATCAAAAGGAGCTGCAGAACCAGTTTGTCCATAACTACCTGCCAGCCATGGTTCTTTGTGTCATCGAAGAAAAAGTAGGGTGGTGGGAATCCTTTTTACAATGCAAAGAAATCTCACTGTTATTGCCTTTTAGAAAGCCAATGTTGTTGTGGATCGAGCCTGGAGCAATGACCTTGTAGTGAGAATTGGTAATATCCCAGGACTCACATGCAACATTGAATATATTCTTCCTCAGCTCAAAAAGCAAGTCTAAGATTATTTTTTTCTTAAATTGATATGCACTGACAATTCTCCTAGATATGTCTGGGATTCACTATGCCCATATGTTGCGCTAGCTGACTACCTTACCACTATACTCCTCTATATCCCCAATACTGGTGCCTCCAGAGATCTTACTGACGGTATTATGAAAACAACTTCTAAGACAGTCATGGTGCAGAAGGACAATAGGAATATGACACCAAGGAAGCTCTTGTTCATGGCTGCTCTTCAGTGTCTTCTTGACACAGACACTATCACACTCTAAGCTCATCTGTATGTAATGATTTTTTCCCAGCATAGTACTACTATGTCTATTGAATAAGGAGATGTTCGCTGTTTTCAACTTTCATGCCTGCAGCTGTCATGCATGGTTTGTCCAAGATGCGTTTACAAAGCTTCTCGATTTCCCACGATTTCTGGGTTCTCATACTGACGAAAAGATCAAAGAAATTTTGGGGTATTTAGATGCGAAGTGTATGTCCACAGGGGAAAATTACAGAAAAATATACAGGCCTGATCATTCACAATAGCCTTTCAAAAAACCAGGCAATGAAATGGCAGTGTTACTTCGTTACAGAAGTCCACTTTTGTCATGCCATCTTTGACCCGTTACAAATAACATAACCTGTAGACACACCACGAGCCTGATGCGAATCCCATCCAGAAGCTCTTACCAGATGATATCTGCTGGTTTGTCCTTGCAACGAGTGAGAGATCTTTTTAGGATACAGCAATCTACGAGTACGTTAGAAACTAAGTAGGTAGGGCAATAAGTAATAAAATGCACCTCAGTCTTCACTCATATGGTGGTAAATGACTGAGGTGCAGAAAGAAAAAACGGCGGAATACACTATGGTAACGACTGTGCAAATGTACGGACCTAGTAGGCAAAAATAGAACCAAGTACAAACGGCCCGAAGCTGAGGGTGTGGACTGAACCTTTGACAGAACCCAACATGTCGAACATATCGCTCTCTTCCTTCCTTGAATGGTAGCACAGTGATGTGCTCTCCAAAAGTCAATAAGAACTTTCCAACGTCTGGTGATGATCATATTTGTGGGACAAATGTCATGATGGATGATACCATTTGGGTTTATCTGATTGAAGACACAGAGAATTGCATTGGGAGCCTCGATATCCTTTAATATCCATGTGAATTCCGATGATTTGGCTCAGACCTTGGAGACTCACTTGCTACATCATTTTATAAGTGATGCACATATCCTGCAAGCTCTATTGAATATGACGATTGGGACTAACAACTCAGCACTATTAAATGCTTCAACAGGAATAAAACATCTTCAAAAGTGACAACGGAATAGAGAACGCAAATAATGTCCAGTGAAGGAAAGACTTCCGAAGCAGAACAGAGGAACGGGAAAGCTCAATATAACCACAAAAGCAAGACCGATGGAGACCGAAATCAACGTCAGCTGTTGACCAAATCCAAATTGACGGCGCCTTAGCGTCCTAGTGACCGCAGAGGGTCAGAATCAAAAGACCGCTATGAACGATAAATGATCTCAGTGCATGAAGCTAAACAGTCAGTCATTCAGTGACCAACTGCCGAGGAAGTAGATTCGACTGGCACTTCAAAAAAGGCAGTCAATTTGGTCAATTTACATGGTGGCGGGTGGAAGTTCACTTTCGGAAACGACTGCGGGAATGTAAAATTGACGTCATGGAACAATCAACAGGATCGACGAGATCAATTGCGTTATCAAGGGGTCCAAAAACTCCAGATTTCCGTTTTCCACTCGTTCTTTTTCCGTGCAGGCTCTTGGAGTGGAGAGTTGGTATCAGAAGAAGAGGCGAAGAGCAAAGCGTCTCTATTACTGAATGAGTCATTTTACCTCACATCGACTTTCTGTATGCTGCGTAGACTGTGTTTTCCGGTGACATCGACATGCAGGATAGTCGGCATGACAATGCGCTAATGTATCTTAAAGTCATGCCCCGCGTACTCACTCGCATGGATAACCTTCAATCTCTAACTCTCCCTTCGTTTGATATCCACGTTGTGCACCATCACTCTGTCTTTGGTCTCCACCATATCAAATTTCGCGACGCACATCTCTCCGGGCAGACCGAGGCTGAACTATTCACCTGGATAGTTGGACAAACCGACATTGTCTCCTTGCGTTTTCTATCACTTCTCGATATCTCAATGATGAAGATGACTCATCTCCATCTACTCAGCTTCCCGCTACCATAATGTGTGCATGACTTCTTCTCTCAGTACCTACGACGCCCAGATGGCTATCTTTATTTCCCATGCCATCTCTGCGGCCGTTCCAGCCCACTCCTACGCTGGCTCAAAATTCGTCCACACATAGATCCATGACTCTGCTCCCTATACTGACCACCTTCTATGGTCTGCTGCACTTGTTCATCCTCCTCGCGCCCTCTCGTTGTTATGGATATCTATAGTTAGATTCCGTACCACCCTTTTTCGGAAATTACTCGTCCGTCAAAGAACATTCTTGCAGTACTATACCTTCTACATGTTTCTTTATCTTTCTTACTTAGTCTTTAACTCTCCAGAAGCCCAAAATTGTTGTTTATATACAGGGATCTATTAGTTACAAAAAAATCAACCAATTTCATTCAGAATTATCCTCACTTGAGTGAACCTAAGTTTGGAAAAGACTATGCTGAATGCATTTCTTCGATCATTCGGATCCCTTTTGGAAAAAGAACTCATACTGCATTTGATCACCAGCAAGATGTTATCACAGCGCTAATCTACGTGACTAAGTATTCTCTCGATCATAACACTCATCCTCTAATCAGCATATCTATTACCATCTCTATGCTAGTCAATGCTGGTTTTCATCTTGCGACCACACTAGTCTCTCGTACCATCCGTTCGCCACCTCAAGTTCGAGTTCAAATATGTGGATAAGCATCCCGAAGAAAAGACGCTATGCAGGGCCATTGTATCCCCCAATATCAAACAGCTCCAGATTGAGGGAGAGAAAGGAAAGGAATGTTGGCGGGCCGTCGTTCTTCAATTAATATTTCTCTGTGTCCTAATCACACATGATCCTGGGGCAAAGAAAGGGGAGTAGGAGCTCGATGAGAAGTTCCCTCTGCCTAAATGATCCACGACGCGGTCAATGTCGTCAAAGATCAGTCCGTCAGGCTATTTGATGGTGGTCAGTGAGAAAGTCCCGTGCAGGTCGTCGAGCAAACTCATGAACCCCTCTCGAGCGCATTGTGTTTCCCACGGGAGTAGAGTGACGCCGTCCACATCGACTCTCCCTGGTCCTGATCGTCTCCACGTGTCCCGATAAATGATGGTATTTTCATGAAGAGGATTCATTCTACCCAAGGAGCAGAGACTCTCGAGATCCTAACATGGAGAGCAGGACTTTCTTTTCAATGACAGTGATGACGACGAGCCGTTCTTTAGCTTCAAGAAAGCCGGTACAGACTCACTGTACTGATGAAACGTCGTTGATATGAAGGTATCGGTGTGATCGATCCATATCTTCTTCCATGGTTCTCTCTTCATTATATCACAGCAACATTCTCTGGCTTCACACCCTGTAACATTTTTTTACCATTTTCTCTACATCTGTGGATTCTCTGGCATTTTTCTTATATACCTAATTGAATTTGTCTCCTTAAAGTTGCCTCCACTCATGGCATTTAGTTCTGGAGGTCAGTTACAAACAGCTTTCCGTGGACTGAATATAGTAGCGAGATATACCCCTCTCCAGTCAAAAGAAAAATTCGGGTCAAATGACGGGAGTTATCCATCAATGCTACAAAGGGCTTGGCGGAGTTGATGCAGGACTTATCAGTGTTATCATATGAGGTGAAAGAAAAGGAAAGGGGCCAATTCGTAGACCAGGTCAGAGCATGCTGGAACATAGTGAGTCTACCCTGTGTATCCTCCTATTATTTGCCCAAAAACAATCATAGTATTCCGTGATTACTCTCCACTGACTGCATATGCACCCAAGGTTCCAAGGACGAGCCATGAAGTCAAAAACACCATCGACTACATGTAGCAAAATTTGGGTCAATATTTCAACAGAAATCAGATGGATTAGCGGAAGATGCTCCGCTTCCCATTCATGGAGAGGAATTGTTGAGTGTATGAATTCAAGGCAAGACACAAAAATCTGACATGTTGAAGCATGTTCTGTACACGCGACTCGCGGCGGGAAACATTAATGAAATAGGAGATGGACCCCCAGGGTCTTGTAACGCTATGGACCTCAGAAGTGGAATGTTGGGAAACAATGTAGGCGAATGAAGATAGACCTCCGAAGCTTGAGAGGCTCTGGGTAGCGATTTACAGGCAAGCCCCAAGGAAATGAGTGTATTTTTTGAATCTCGTGGTGGTAAAACTTTCAAGCAGTCGTTTCTGGATCTCGGCACGAAATTCCCGAAATAAACGTACACCCTCCCCCGAATGGTTAGTTTGTTTAAACTGCAGATAACAGCATCCCGAAGTGCAAGTGAATAAGTAATTGATGCAACACTACATCGAGTCCCCGCTGCGAGAGCAACCGATACCTTCTTCCGAGTCGGTAGTCAAATAAAGCCTCGGAGATGGATGCATCAGTTCTCAGTTCGTGAGGAGAGAAATTGCTGACTAGAAAATTTAAACCTGTCTTCCAAAGATTCGACCTTGTTCTGTGAGGATCAAACAAGACGGGGTGGCTTGGAGTCGTTCAAGAATATCGTCAGGCCAATGCATCTGAAGCTTCGAAGTATAATTATATATAATCCTACAAGCCCCCCCGTTTCCCAACTACCAGGAACATGGTAGGAGTCTCGACTCTGGAGTGCAATGACCCGGGAGCAACTATGACCATTAAGATAATTTTCAGACTAGCGCACGTGAAAGAAGTGCGATTACGGGTCGATGTTGCGGCTGGTAACAGCCTGAGCAATGACCCGGCCACTATCGAAGCCAGGTAGGTTGCACAAGGCGATCCCGCGACTCATTCAGTACCCCCCATGGAGAACACGAACCTCGAATATGGGCAGATGCAGTCAAGGACGGACGAATGAAAGCGGGCCCTTCTGACGTGGGTAATCCACAAAGAAAAAGCACCTTCTCTGAACGCTTGGCTCACGTGGAATGACTTGCCTAAGCAAAACGCCCCGAGCAAGGCTAAAAACTCCGCCTTCCCTGCCCCACAAAAAGGCGAGCTGATCCCACCAGTTCGGGATGCCTGCGTCCCTGAGTGCTTTTACGTCGAGCCTTCTATTGCGTCACTTTTTGGAACCACGGAACGGTCCGATACGAACTTCAGCGTTAAGCCCATGTTTCCGTAAGAGAAAGGTTGTCAATGCTGGACTGTCGGAGCACATCCAACCAATCAATCTTTTTTTTAGCAGGGAGCAGGGCATCATCGATTGTGGACTTAGCATTGCCTCCACAGAGGCCGTATGTATGTTGGGCTGCCCCCACATGATGGGATACCTAAATAAGGGCCGGATTTCTCAAGCTGCGCCACATGTGAAGGAGATTTGAACGGAACTCTTTACCTCCAAGCTGATAACTTGTTCCATAACTTGGGGATTCCACGGCGGTATTCGACTTGTAATTCATGCACCTGCAAGTCATGTCATTCATTACATGACCCTAATTGTGTGTGCTGTGAATGTGCCTGCCAATTTTGATATGGTGCTCTTCTTTCATGATGTAGCTCGATTTAAAGGCTTCATGGCTGTGATTCTGAGATTCCGAATTAATCCTTCAATGTATATATCCTAAATCAAAAGTACCCCAATTTTCGTTACCTCCATGAAGGTGAGCAATTCTTCATATCTCCGGGCCCACATCCGGAGCAATTTCTGACGAGCCAGATCAGCTTCGACGGTATGACTCAGAGTAATTATATGACTCTACAGCTGAAGCGGGAACCCATGGAGGTAAAGTCACTAGGGAAACCCTCTCCATCGTGGCGTTGACAACCTACATCAATTCAGCGTAGTTGAGACTATAAAGTGGCCACAACGTATTTTGTTTCCTTTTCGGACGACATACACATTGACGGTGTTAGAGTGGAAAGAAGATAAATCAGTGTCATAAGGATACCCATCATCGGATAAGGAAACTGTGCAAAACCGCTATCCCACAAACCGCTCCTACTGCAATGAACCCGAACGGATACCCGCTCGGATTCCCATCGATGCTAACGGACCACAACTGCAATCATCGTTAATCCCTCCCTGCATATAACGAGAGGCCGAAAGGCACCTACGTAACCACCCAACACCGGACCAAAACACCTCGCAAGACTGACAATACTCTGCGCCACCCCGTTAGCATAGCTAACCGCTTCGGGCGGAGACACTAGTAAAGCCATCATAAGAGTACGCACAGGAATAGACAAACCATCATCACTCACTATAATTCAAAAGGATCGCCACCGAAGTGAACGCAAAAGTCACCCCGCAAAACCTTACAGCTCTACAATCACAAACGGGTCAACTCAAAATTCCAAGTAAAGAACAGAAAGAACACACGTGCTAACAGCAAGCGCTGAGAGAAACATTACATGCCCTGGTTAGAAATCACAAGCCTCATAAAAAAGACAAAGAAACTAACCAGCCATCAATACAAAACCGCCATCGTTATCTGCACTGGCAAAAGGTGCACGATACAATACCACCGTCAGATACGATGGTATAAACAGAAACGAACCCAGCCGGAACATGGCTAGATGGGAAAGCCTTCCCCGAGGGGGCCTAAGACGAGTCGTCAGCCCAAGAAGGCCATAAATAAATCTGACAGCAAGACATGCCCAAGGTTCCTATACACACAAAAAATAAATCTTTCCGCTTACAAGAGCAAAAAAAAAAAAGGTGCGCACGGATACAAATAAAACTGGTACACAATCTGAAAGATACACATTATGGCAACTAACAAAAAAAAGACGGTCAGCACCACATCCCACCCTGTCAAACGGAGGCTTCTCAACTGATTTGCGCAAATCCACCGGCGCTCAGATTGAGTCCACCGGAATCATAATCTCTAAAAAGCAAATGTTCAGCGACGCAAGTCAAGGGCACACAAAAAACTAGACATACGTCACAAGATAGGACATAAACAGCTGATCGTGAGTCGTTGTATGCAGTGCCAGCAGTCCATACTGCAGAATAATCATGCCCGGCAACTTTGACCACATCGAAGGAGGCTGTTCAAGCTCGACCTGCGACTTGCGCGCCTCCATAATCGTCGTGAGTGCTTCGGTATTAGACATCAGCGTGTCAGAACGGAATAACAGGGATGGCGCCACTGGCGCGGGCGATGACTCGATACCGGTGTTGGCATATATCGAGGGCATCCCCCTCGACACCGTATCCACCGACGGAGTAAGCGAAGCTTGCCGAAGAAGCCTTGTCTGCGGATACGGAGGAGCACTGAGCGGCACAGGTCGAATAGTAGGCGTGCCGCCCCCGTTCTGCAGTGAAATTGAGCTGTGAGAAAACGGAGATGCTGTGTTACTTCTGGAATATCGGCATCCCCGGGATGCATCCATAGAATCGTCATCAGACAAATCGTCGTCCGTCTGATCTCTGTCATCGTTATCCGCATTAATCGCCGCCGCGACCCAAAGATCGGCAATGTTGTTGACGGTGTTTTCGTTGGCCATAACCATACGGTGGGCGATGCTGAC
This sequence comes from Guyanagaster necrorhizus, assembly GCF_019112545.1. Classification (NCBI taxonomy): domain Eukaryota; kingdom Fungi; phylum Basidiomycota; class Agaricomycetes; order Agaricales; family Physalacriaceae; genus Guyanagaster; species Guyanagaster necrorhizus. The sequence continues at coordinate 1,577,511 of NW_025064888.1, read as the reverse complement.
ATCGCTGCTTCGCCTTCGTCGGATGTTCGAGGAAGGTAGAACAGAACTCGTCGTGCTTCCCCGCCTTGTTTTGATACTCTGACTGTATCTGCTGGTAAACGTACCATACCCAGGAGTTCGGCTCGCCTTTGAGAGCGTGTTTGTCCTGAGTATCGGTAATGCGGCGGAGAGAGAGGGTCCGGACTTCGGTCCAGTACTATTATCTGCATCCTGTCCACGCGCTGACAAGTAGCCAGATAGCTTTTGTGTCAGAGTCTTGCTCAAAGATCCAGTGAATGTGCGAGGAAATGCGTCGTCGTCTGCATTGGGACTGGCTGTAAACGACTCTTCCTCTGGGATAGGAGAAGGTATGTCTCCGTTTTTCTCAGGTTCCGAAAGTGCGCCGGTCGTTGCGGGACCTCCGTCTCGCCCGAGAAAGCAGGCCAAGATCGATCCTGAACCAGAGGTTAAATAAAGTTCAAGAAAAGAACACCAATCATACCGACGAATGTGATGGATGCAGCAACAGCGCATGGCAGCAAGTACGGGTATAGAGCGAAAATAGATCCGGAGCCGAAAACTTCTGGCCACTTTGTGGCGGGACTCTCAACTATACGAAAAATAAAAAGAACCATAAATCATACGATCAGAGCGCCGTAACTAAATGACTGACAGAACCCGCCAACGATGGCACCAGCGACACCTCCGAATCCCCAACAGAACCTGAAAAGTTGTTCAATACGATGTTAGAAGATCCAACAGGAACTACATACCCCAAGATTGCATAAGCCCTGCCTGAGTTGCTTTCGTCAGTAATAGATGCCACTGCACCTCTTGCAACTCCGACAGCGCCACCGAATATACCTTGCAACAACCGTACAGTCATGGCTTGCTCGATATTTTTGCACAGTCCAAAGACAGCACATGTGATGGAGCCCCCGAGCAGACATACGATCAAGACGATACGGCATCCGTACTTGTCAGCTAGAGTGGCCTAAGAAAGGGAGGACGGTTAGTGGGGTTGCAATCAAATAGGAGGAGTCTTACCCAAAGAAGCGAAGTCGCGAACTGCGTCAAGAAGAAGACCGATACTGTTGAGACGCATCAGACGGCCAGACTGGCCGATAGGTCGATGGAATACCTAGTATGCCGGTCCAGAACGCGACCTCCGCGTCGTCCGCTAAAACGCCAAAATCTATACTCCTGCTTGAGTGCGACTCGAAGACAAGAACGACGACACCGACCTTTAACCATGAACAGCAAAAATGGTGTTGAGACGTTCGCCAACAGGAATTCTCCTAGCATCGTCTGTGATACTTCTTATCAGAGAGAATGGAGACCAGAAGTAGGAATCGACGTACAATTGATAGAACAATAATGGAAAGAATTGGCAATGACGTGGAGTAGACATCTGAAGACGGAAGTACTGTGGGCACTGCCATCCTCTCCATTTGCTCCTCGTTTCCATCCTCCCTCCACCGTGAAGAACGACATTCGTCTCGGTCGCCATTGAGCAGGCGGCTCATGGCCCGACGAAAAGAGGCTCCTTCGAGGTCTTGTCGGGAGGTCTCGTTTCCGCCGTGGTTCATCGACTCTTCATCACCAACAGGTCTGAGATACGGAGAGCTCATCATAGGAGTCGGAAAAGACGACGAGAACAGTTGCCGTGGCTCCTTTTTAGCATCACTGATAGAAAAAGGGATTACACCACTCTACTCGGGCATCGAAGCACAAATCACTCACCGTTATCTACAATTGATGGGCTGGCAAAATTCACGCAGGTGCTTGTTGTACAGCATGCCACGCTTAGAACAAAGAGCCGTCGATGGAAAGGTTCCGGAATTCAAAAGATGTGGTGCGAGAGCCGGATATGAAGATTGACCTGGGACTGCGATATGATAGCAACGAAGAAAACCATCCTACGTTGTCCGAGAACTTTTTTTTTTTCCTCTTCGACGCGTCCGATATTCGAGGCCTGTCACATCAAGGCCGACGACTTCGTATCTGCTGTACGGTGGGAGTGTCTAGGGCGCGCAAGACGATACTGCACTGTCTATATAGAGCTTCTGGGCAACGCCATCGAGGAAAGTGTCATTTGAACATTTCTACACATGGAAGAGTACACAGAACTCTGCCAAAAAGACGTAAAGAAATCAACGCAAGCCAGACAAAAATAACCTGACGCACATGCCATTTTCAGTACCATAGAGTTCTCCTGGCTTTGAGCCTTCTATCTGCGATCAAAGAGAGCAATTGAGGCCCTGAATTCCCATAAAGCGACTGGATAGAGGACACCGGATCTTCTTCGAAGTCGGAAGTTCTGTCGGAACAGATAGAGCTTGCCAGCGCCGAACAAATGTTGCATATGGATGTCCGCTTGTACTACCGGAGTGACCACGGACCAGGCAAGCATAACGCCTAAAATCGGCTGGTTAGCAAGCCCGCAAGAGACGGTGGAAACAGGCGTACAGTGATCCAGCTACAGGCAGATAATCGCGAAGGCTGACTTCTCCGTGCGATCTAGTTGAGCATTTCGGTACCCCGTTAGTCCGGTCCCTATTATTGTATACTTCCAAGACGGTGAGAGTAATAATAGCCGGTGCAAGATAAGGACGCTTCGATGCCATGGATATGAGGTGGTGGGAGTAAGAGGAAGAGATGTAATCTTTGTTTATTTGGTCGCGGCACGCACGTCGACCCTAACCCTCATTCATCCCCACGCCTGTACTAATACTATTATTCCCTTTCATTTTCCTCAGCGGCTGCTCAAGCACTTTCTGTCTACGCTGAGCTATCGCAGCCAGACCTATGGGGAACGCTCTTATCGCGTCTCCGACTTTCGGAAAGAACATTATGGCACAGCGATACTTGCACTTTCCCAGCAAGTCGGCTATGGATGGGCTGTCGATAAGGACACCGGGTGCGTTCGCTTCTTCTCTTCGATGGCTCCTTCTTTTCTCATTGATTTTCGCCAGAAGAGCTGGGTATTTGCACCTTTGCGGATTACGAGTGCGGCGCTGCCTTCGTCGACGAGTCCAGTGAGCGCCATTTTCTTCTGTCAAGAAAAGTTTAGACCGATCTTTTGCCAGGGCGACTATCATTGCTTGTTTTGAATACACTTCAGCCTTTTTGATAGTACCCGTGGCCGCAGCCATGGTGGTGGTGCGGTGTTGCTCTTTCATCCTATCTCTTGCAGATTGTCCATACACGCCTTCGTTTCTCGATATCCAATCCGCCTTGACGCACGTTGACGATGAAAGGGGGTCATATTCCCTCGTGCGTCGTCAGCTCACTTATTTGTAGGCTGATTCTCACCCGTTTTGAGCTGGCTATACGCGCAATAGACGGACCGTCTCGTCTCGCTCCCAGGTAGTCAGCGGATGACAGATGGAAATCCGCCCTAGACCATACTGATACTGAGGTATTCTTAGAGCATTGGCCCTGCATCCATGTCCTCGCTTTCTCCACTGGTGCGTACTTTAGTATCGAACCTTCCGGATCCTTACCTTTAGCATCTTTACTAGTCAGATGAAACGTGAATCGTTAATGTCGCACTGGCCTTGACCATACCGATTCCTACTGTGTACGGTCTATGCTTTGGTACCCTATTCTCGGAATCATGGAATATTCATCTTGTAGATGTCTCGTATGTTGATTCACTACGATAGTCTTTCTTTTTTTCCCCCCCCTCATGTCTCAATTGTAGCCTCTCACCAATTCCATGTTTGAAACTTGGTGAAGCATGAGAATTCCATCTGTCAACTTTCACGACATTTGGTCTAGAATGCTATGCATCTTTAAGCATCGTACGGCTTGGTATGCTAAGTTTACAAAGGAGGAGCTACGTACTGCCTTCGGGACCGTAGGTTTCACTTGATCGTTGTGCTCAAAGATAGACTTGGCTCACTCTGGTGTACAGGCTAATACGACGCCTGCCACTGTATCTCCCTCTGTTCTCCGTCTCACACAATCAATCGTTCATTTGTGTGTGCTTCGTCGGCACTAGTGGAGATGTCTATGTTTCGATCGTACACAGACAAAGTTGTTTTTTTTCTGGTACAGCGTGATTTTTCTGTTAAGGGGTTCCCCTACTTAAACATTGCTGCGCGGGTGGAAATTATCTTTCTCGCTCCCATTCACCCACACATCCCTATCTGATGGTTTCTCCATTTGCTCTCCTCTCTTCGGTTGCCGGTGTCGCTTATGCTCAATACACTTCTAACTATCTACCGAGCAACGCTCCCGCAACATCCGCAGAGGGCCAGGCTGGTACCAACCAGTGCGGCACAAGAAACGACCAAAAGTCGAACTGTCAAAATGCCTACAGTAAGTGGCCTTTACAGTCATCTAACAGGCGCACGCTAACGTTCCCGGCAGTTAATGGTATCCAGGACTTGTAAGTTGCCTTGATAGCTGGCTTACATCCCCGTCTTAATCTCATGCAGCTGCCTCTGGGGTCCCCCTGACCTGGGCCCGAACTCCACCGTTGGAGAGACTGAGGTATGTTCAGCGAAATTTGAGTCACCTGCGGCTTAGGCTTATTCAACTCGTGTAGCGTTTCGAAGTTTCTTGGTGTCTTCAGGCGAATATTCTTCATGTCACGTATTTACGTCGATTTCTTATCTTCTCGTAGCAAGGCTATGGTACTCGCACGATCCCGGACGGCACTATCACCGGCGCTCATTTCGTCAAGACGCCCGACTTTGTGAGTCAAAGCGAAAGACGAGCAACCGTGTACTGAATCCTTACATCTCTCGCAGGTCCAAGTCACAGGCGTTGGACTTTTAACAAAGATAAATATCCCAGGTGGCGACCTTGGAGCAGAGCTGGATCCCCACGGAACAGATGGAAATGGTACGCGTCCAGTCAAAGCGTCTTCGGATTTTTCTGACGGCGATTTATTTAGGTAACCCAGTTGGAGGTCTAGTCTTTTCATCAGCGTTCGGAGCTCTCCAGCAAATACACGACTGGACGGTAGACCATAGTTCCACTACTACCGGGTTGTATGTGCTGATCGAAATTGCAGAGCTTCATAGGTTCCGACCAATTCTGCTTCCGGGCATGTAACCCTGAAAGGCCCAACGGTGCAGTGTGGTGTGGGTATCCCTTCCACCTCAGGCTTTTTCCATTCCTCACTCTTGTGGCAGGCCAACACATATACGACGTAATGGGTTGTGCATGGAACATGCCTGCTAATTACGACCCCGGACTATTCGAATCGTGCCAGGGTGAGAGTGGCGAGGTACGTTCACGTTTGGATATCTCTTCCGATCCATATCTATATAACTGTCCCTAGCCTATGGGCGTTTACGATGGGTTGACCTGGTTGCAAGGACAGGCCTGGACGCCTGCTGCCCACCCCATGCCTCCCTCCTCGCTGTGCACCACCGTCACATCTCCAGGCGGCACCCCCACTACAAGTACTACCCCTCCTTCTACAATCATATCGGTAAGTCCTAAAGTGCATGCAAGTGGGATATAGCTTACCGTTTCTGTGATCAGCCACCATCATCCATTCCGGCAGTCCCAACAAGTCGATCATCACGTGTGCAGGTTACAGCTTTCTTGACTGCCACCACATCGGTAAGTCCTGAAGTGCATGCAAGTGGGATATAGCTCACCGTTTCTGTGATTAGCCACCATCATCCGTCCGAAAAAGTGGATCGTCACGAGGGCAGGCTACCGATTTCTCGGAGGAGTTCTCTGGCGCGCTTTCTAATCGGTCCGTGCATGGATGGCGTAGATATGTGTTTTCGGCTGGACTTGCTTTGATAACCTCTTACGTTGGTGCTGTCCTGTTATAATACGGTGTTCGCGTTCTTTTGTTCATTATTGGTTTGTTTCGAAAATTGATACTTTTCCTCTTTTGTTCGGGATCGTATTCGTAAGAACATTTGGTTGGTTGGATGTGACCGCGTCTTTACTTTATTTGTAATTATCTGCTGTGTCTACATATTGAAGTAAGAGCTCTTCATTCTCATCGGGAAATGTAGTTCTTTCGCGGTTTTTTGATCTTTTTTAAAAAATTCCACTGTTCTATTATTATGCTAATCTATGATTTCTGCCATCGTCCGACTTGGGTTAGCAGCTTCGCTGCACGATGAAGATGACGAGCGACGTACCCGCCTTCTTCTAAACCTTTCGCCAAACAATCAATACAAGGCGTGGTAACCGAATCGAACATACCGCACAGACGAACTCTCCGCTGAGGAGCTATTTACGCAGCCGACTATATTGCGTCGAAAGCTGGTGACTTATGAGACTTTTCTGGCTGGTTATCATCATCTTCGGAGTCTTTTCGCTGTGTAAATTCTTAGAGAGTCGGAAGGCTAGATAGATACCTCTGCTTACCGGGAGCTGCAGGATCTTCGCCTTTATTTTGTATTGTTCTGTGTTAATAAAACTCTGTCTACTCAAACGAAAGACACACTCTACCTGATCACTCGGGTTTCGCCGTGGCGGCCAATTTTTCTGTCCTCGTGGTGGTGGCTGGCCTCTTGGGTCATGAGAGCCCATTCTGCGACATATCATGCTCTCCAAAATTACGACAATTGTTTCCCGCGTTCGCCGGCAGAGACGCCTCAGAATGGTTCCACCCAGAGATGCCTGCAGAGGGTAGTGAAAGCCATATATATATATATGTTAACAGGCAGGGATTGGCCAATAAGTATACCGTACGAGAGAACTCGAGAAGCCATTGAAGCAGCCGACTATCCTGTGTCTAGATCCATGATAAAGGGAGTTGTGATAATTGAATGGGATCGAAAATCATCGCCACATCAAGGCGCGTCTAGAACTTCTAATCATCATGACAGGGAACACACTATTCTCTGTGCTCGGATACACTTTCTCTTGTTAGGGCATGGGCTGTGTTAAAGTGAGCCACAGCACTATCCCTTGGAGGTGAAGAAGAACCAGAGCCGTCTGAGTAACACATTCCACCGAACCGAGGTGTGGAGGCTGACATCGGGGCTGTGAGTCCATTTATAAAGACGCTAGCCAAATGAAAAGAAAAGGAAAGAAAAAGAGAACGGGAGAAATTTGTCCTCGATCGGGAAGGTGCTCCCTCCTTCCGCCCTGGGGGCCAGGTTCGGATGCGAAAGATCCAATTTGAACCAGCTTGAAAAAGGCTATTTATGGGTGGACGACCTGCACGAGGCGGATAAATGTTGTGGCAAATCGGATGGGGGGAGAAGCTATTAATGATCGGCACGGTGACGAGAAGTAATTATGTAGTGACCCATGAGCCAAGCCTATGGCTCTATAACGGTGGATAGATATGTATAAAGTTTTCGATGGTAGTATGTAACAAAGTCTAAGGGGGGCCCGAGAAGAATTCGTGCACTCGTTACACAGATATCTCATTTATGGGAATGGGACATTGGAGCCTTGAGGAGGGATTGAGGATAAGATTTACGCGAAGGTTGGAGCGATGACAGAAACTTTGATGGATTGATCTTGAAGGAGCAGAGCCACAAAACTATGTGGCTCAATGGTCTAGTAGTATGATTCGCGCTTCGGGGTGACTAATCCTGTGCTTATGCTAGCATTATGTGCGAGGTCCCGGGTTCAACTCCCGGTTGAGCCCTCAATCCTTTTGCTTTGATATTTTTCTTGTATTTTTCCAAAAATGCGCCCAGACTTTGCATATCGCACCCGATGGTTCAAGGAACCAGGGAAGACTGATTGAATGTTGAGCTTTGATCACGCTTTCAGTATATGCTATTCCTTTCAGACCTGAACCGGACCCTCGGTCGACCTCCAATAAGTGTAGATATATTCTTATTTGGGCGATATAGCTGGGCTCTGCGACGTTACGATCCCCTGGAAGATAAGTGACATGGCATTCATTGCTTGCTTTCCCTTGTAATCTGTGCAACCGTTTATCATCTCTTCTCCGAGATATACCGTGACTTTAAAACATCTTTCGACACGATACCGCGGCCGTACCGTTGGTCTGTCGAAGCCCATCCCTAAATCTTCATCGCTGGTATGTTACCATATTTTATCCGATTTTCGCTTTTGCTGAATCAATAAAATTCCCTCTTCATTAGAGGCGAGCTCTGAATGTCGGATCTGCAGCGGTTTCTATTCGAAATTGATGCCGGTGCTTCGAGATCTGCACCCGTAGCATGTCAACTTGCATATCAGAGATCGCTCTGGGCTTTGAAGCATTACATCTCTGCCGGCTCCCAAAAAAGAAAAAAGAAAAGCTTTTCGCAGCCTAGCTTCATATAGATCATATTCTCCCTCCAAATCAAGTACGACATTTCCTTTATCTCTTGCCATATTTCACCTGTGAACTTTGTCACGGCGGTAAACAGCACATTGTTTGAGGGATCTCTTTTTGAACTACTCCCTCCGCCCCCCGCGGTTCCAGACCAGTCCACGATCAGGGTTTCCCTTGATACGGGTAAGTGAACCGCTCAGGGATTAAAATATCTTCTTACGGGTCGGTGCCGGGTCCAGGTACTCAGCAAGGTTCCAGAGAAGGTACTTTGTTTTGTGATCGACTTCAAGTGTGATCGACTATTTATTGTGTGAGCAGCCCCTCTACCCAACAGTGCTGTGGGTGCTCATCTGAAACGCGAAACTTTATTGACTTTGACTGCTGCGTAGGTATTTCGCATGAAGCCAGGGGGTAATGGAAGCTGAACTGAGTAATCCTCTTCGTCCCAGAAAGGAACATTATCGACTGGAGTGATGCTACTGTTGCTCCTGATTAAAAACCCTGTAAACCCTGGCTGATGTGTTTGTAGTTTACCCCTCACCGCTCGTATCTCTCTCTCCTTATCTTCGAGTTGGTGAAATGACGCAACCTCAAAATGATGCATATACCTATCCGAGGTTCGTAGCATGATTGCCTGAATTGTACAAAGGCCGCGGTAGCGACTGACGACAACTGCCAGGTAATGAATATATGATGGAAGTCAATGGCAACGTGGCCAGGCTCTCGGGAGAGAAAGACCTCAGAGGATGTGTGGCGTATACGCGACCATCATCGTGAGCAACTATGATCATCACAGAGAAAAATTTTTTCTCTTCTGGAACTCCAGTTTCTGAGTTCGTTACATGATGTAATTTTAACAAGTTACTGGACCAGTGATACGATCAAGGTGGGCGCACTGGACTTAGTAGCGTCGTCACTCGGGGTTAACACCCCGCATGATATGTTAATAATAAGGCAGTAATCTACGTCGTCGGACGACGCCCGCTAACTAAAAACAACAATTCACACGTTTCAAACTTTAGCGAAATGAATGGTACCCTTTAAGCTACGCTATATACTGCCAACGGTTGAGGCACGACGGCGGTGATAACGGAGGACCTGATGCATTCTTACTTGTATCAGAATGATCCTTCCCCACATTAGATCACTTTTGAGGCTATCGATGATGGTCCCTGCGACACCCTGCTGGTGGCTGTATGAGGGGCTTGGTCTGGTTCTAGTAAGCATCTTCCGCCGAGTGCTGGACGGATGCAATGCCTCGCACCAACTGCCAGCCTAACCAGACGGCCCGTCGACGCAGGACGGTAGTAACAGAAGACCACTGGACCAATGTTAAGAGAAAATAGCCGATACAAGAACGCTCGTAGTGTCATGGAAATATATACGCTAGGCATATGTTCACCCTCCCGAATCAACTTCTCTAATACAGTCGGCGAGCAATGTGGGGCCCTCCCCCATCAAATGAACTCCAGGTGCCGGAACCACATACCCCCAGCTTGCAATCTTCGTTCTAAACAAAATCAACCATCACCTCCCGCACTTTCGACCGTAGAAAAATGACATACGCGCTACTTCTTGAACCACCAACCGAACCTTGCTTCGCAGGGTGGGCAGCCTATCCTCCACGAACGCAGATCCATGTTGTGGGGCCACTGTTACTGTATAGTCATCGTAATCGCGGCACGCATATGGCTCACACGAGTGGGAATTACGGCTCGGACGACTGAGACCGTGGAGGTTTACGTTCACCTCGCGTAATGAGGCTCCCGACGTACGGGCGTCCAGCTGAGCCCATAGCAACGCCTTCTCAGACACATCGGGGCTGACCAGTTCGAGCGTGAGCGTTTCGATCGTGGGATTGAGCGGGATGGAGCCTATCCAGGCCAGGTTCGTAACTTGGTGGCCGATACTTATATATACGGATTTGAGGCGCCTGTGGTCGTCCATGCACAAGGGCGCGGCGATGTCCCCTTGTTTCAAGGCGTTAGCGGATTAGATTAGATAGATGTGGGGGATCTGGTGCATTACCGTTGTGGTTCACGAAAAAATCGAGATGCTCGAGTGTATCACGGGTGCTCGCTACGAGCCGTGCGAGGGAATTATGACGGTTTGAGGTGATAGAAAGCTCGCGGAGGCAGTCTATCCTCAATGGAGAGAACTCGTGCAGTATGAATCTGGATATGAGACCTAGGTCATCTTCAACGAGTCGAAGCGACTCAAGACAGAGATGACGGCCATCGTATTTGGCCCGGAGCCTTTCGATATTTATGTCCCTCGAGAATATCGTGATGTAGTTGAGCGATAAATGCCTGACAGTGGGGCTGCATTCATATAAAATACGCGCAATGCCTTCAAAACTGGAGAAAGTGAGATTATCGAGATCAAGAGACGTCAGTGACGGCGATCGAAACGTCTCGAGGAAAGATGTGAGAGGAGTTTCGTTCGCATCCCAAGATAAGGAGCCCCGATGACTGGAAATAGATACACGTTGCAGATTTCGGAGTAAATTAAGAATGAAGGGGAATCTAACTTTCTCCCTATGAACTAGATAGCCTGGAGTGCCCTCTAGGCCATCCTGTATGCTAAGGAACTTGACAAGGGGGGCAACGGGGAAGAAGTCTTCCCGAAGGAGGTTGTACAACGATTGGCATGTAAACTTGCTACCAACAAAGCAGTTAGGCAACGGCGCGTCAATGCCAGATTGGAAGATTATGACGTGGGAGTAAAGGTGCTTGCGACTGGAAGGCAGGAACGAACGAGCCACCAGAGAACATTCTCTCAGGGCTAGGATATTATCCTGCATACGATCGATAATCTCGTCGATAAGTTCCTGTGGCAGAGGTGGTTGCATGGTAGGGAAAGAGATGATGACTTTTGATGGGGGCCGGGCCGCGGCAGGCCAAAGGCAAATTGAGGTCACGAGGACAGGACGGACCCAGTGATCAAGCGGCCCCAGTGTCCAGCGTGAGTACGAGGACCCACATATTTGCCAATTAACCGAGAAAATTTAGAAGAAAGCTTCGACATCTAGCCTGCCATCATCGTTTTTTTAGAAAAACATACTTGCGAGGAAGCGCAGATAAACGCCGAGTACAGGTTCTTAAAGAATCATTAATCATTAATCAAGATGTGGAATCACCAACAACTTCCTCTCCAACTGAATACCTTTCTCCGTTCCCCGAAACTCGAGTACGGTTTCCTGTCGAAAAAAAACACATTAAGTTGGTACATACGTACGTACCTGTACACCGACATCGCCTATTTCGCCAACAACCCCCGACTCGGAGAGAAGCCAGCCTCGCCCCCCGGTTGATCAGAGTGGGAAAAACAAAGGAGCACCCCATCCGAAGCCACCAGTACCGGAAGCTTTTGAGAATCAACGCCGGATCCCTCGGCTCGTCGCGTCACAGGGTTCAACGGTTCGGAGAAGCAATCAGGTCCCGGAAATATATGACGCGAAACAGGGTCCGATTTATGTATGCATGCACGTGAATGAAAAAAAACGGAAGGTGGGAATCAACACGTGTAGATGCATGTATGTGTTCGTGTTCGTGTTCGTGGGCCGCCACTCAGAAACTCCCCCCCCCAACCCAATGTGCCAGTTGGAGGGGGGGGAACAACATGTAATGCTTACTCGACTGCAGTTAGGGATTTGACATGAGAATGAACGAAACACTAGTTCCCTTGGGCGGCCCCGCGTCCGACAGATTCGGACAGTATGATATTGAGATCACGGATATAGTGGAGTTGAATCGACAAGCAGATGGTAGAAGCGCCCTCGCGGAAGAAGCAGGTGCCTTTGGCTTGTATAATAAAGAAGGACAAGTAGGAGAGATCGGCCCGAATTCGTTCTATTATCGGTATATGGCTAACCTTCAACAGAGGGAGGGAGAAGCATCACCTCAGCGTCTGTCCACTGGTTCATTTATTGGTGTGTTCTAGGCCACGCGTAACACATCCTTCTCCATACTAGCCTCTTGATATTAGTACGTGCTTTTCCTTTTGTGACGAACATCAGCGAGGTAATTAACGTATCCGACTCAAGGGAACAAAAAAAAAAAAATAACATACCAGTGCTGCGAGGTCTGGAAAGCTGCTCACTCCATCACGTGTCAACCTCGGCCTCCTATCATGCTGTGGGGGGGGAAGAACCAATCTTGCTGCCTCTGCCGCCGCAAGAGAGGTTTCACCGCCCTCCGTTACGACAAAACTCGGCTTTACCTGCGTGCGTGAGACCAGATGACGAATATTCGATTGTATGCCCGTGCATCAAAACACATGTGAGGTCTCTAATCAGCACGAACCAACCAGTGCACCATCGAGCTTCTTCGAAGCTAGAAGAGTGTTGTTGGGAAACACCGTACATCTCAACGTGAGAAGATATTCGCACTGCTGGGTCCTCTCTTCCGTCTCTGAAACTTACAACGCCGACCTCGGTTCCAGGAACGTGGAAATCGGTGCATAAAATACATAATAATGTTGTATTGCACTAAACCATCTCTGATTGATGTGTTAAACCTCAACATGCACTCACATCTTTTTTTCTTTATCTCTCTCTCAGTTTAGAATACAACACACATGTGGTGGAATATGTGAGGGCTTATTTTATATGTGCCGACCCCGAGCGCCGCGTGGGAAACGGGGGAGGCGGTGGATAAGTGCGCCCGACCGTGACCACCATCAATCACACTGATGTCAATCCAGGCATTGCCAAATAACTTTTTGGTTTCCGCCTCTGTAGTATACGAATCTGATGTTCTCCGCCACGTACCACGGCGTCCGAGCGTTTTTTTCCTTCGAGATGCAAAAGAACAATCCGAACGTAACGAGAGGGGGAGGGGGGGACGAATACCAAAGCCAGTGCGGTATCCCCGACCATCAATGGGCGGCACCTATCGTAGGCCAGATCCTGTCCCTCGGATATACCCCGTCGGGTCTCGGCCTCACAGTGAACCGCAGCAACCCTCCAGTCAATTTCATCGTTTGGTTGATGCACCGTCAAAACTCCGTCGTGCCTCGCGCGTATGTTACGTCTCCTGATTAGCATGCAGGAATGCTGTGGTGGATGCATATGACGAGTCGGCTGGCGCACAGGGGTTAACGCTGTGATAGCAGTGGGATTGTACGTATCTTGTGGAGACACCGAGGGAGAACCTTGAGTGCTCTCGGATCAAGGAAACGCTAAGAGATAACACCTTGCTGCAAAGTTGACTGCGAAAAGAGATGGTTGTCAAAGATGGAGCAGGCGTTCGTTGTTACCGGTAAAGGAAATGGGGTAGACAAATCCTAGACACCAATACAAGGTCGAAGATAGCGGCATATAACCAGGTTAAGAGGCAAGGAAGAGGCGTCCCAAGGGCATGACTTCTTCAAAGAAACGGTATTTTCGAAAGCACTGAGCACCTGCTCCGTCGCAGATTGAGCTGCAGATGTCGCCACGACCTAGAACCTCGCCTTCGCATCATGGGTACCACCACAATTGATGAATCTGCCACAAAGAAGCGGAAGGCCATTCGCGGGTAATCCGAAAGCCAATTAGAGAAAGACATGAGGAGAGAGAGAAGGATGAAATTCCAAAAAAAAAAAAAGATTAGAGGGGTGTTGGTGGTGGGCGACGACGTGGTGGCGTGTTGTAATTTAAATGCCTCCCATTTTGGGACGAGCAGGCACCATTCGTGGGCGGTTTGGGCGGACAGGTTTCAGGATTCGAGCCCAGAGAAATATGCCAATCGGTTTTGTTCGAACCGTTTACTATATACCACAGTACAATTACACAACTATATAGACAGGACCCGTAAGTAGTAGATAGAGGACGAGATAGTAGAAAGCTCAGCATGTCGACGGTGTTGATACATTTAATAACTGCGAGTGATCAACGCAAAGTGGGAGCTGGTGGGAGGGGTAGGGGGAATAATAAGTTACTCTGGCCAGCGGGTTCTAAGCTAGGTCTGCTGGACCAAACCACCTTTCAAGCCACCCTTCCACGCTCCATGCCCAAGGCTCACCTCCTGCTGATAATACGGCTGTGGCTGGTGGATATAGTGCCTCTCCGCCACACCCAGCGAATCGCGCCGCCCGCCCTGTATGGGCGCCAACACCGGGGGCGGACTCTCGTACCGGTACTCCGCCTGGTCGTACACCGCAGGATACGACGCGGGCGTCGGCGGGCCCGAGCTGTTGCTCTCGGGCGAGGGAGGCGAGATATGGGATATGGAATGCCGCGAGGACGCCGAGGAGGCGACCTCGTAGTACTGCGTCGGCGGGGAGGGCGTCGTGTGGACGTAGGTGTACCCAGAGCCAGGCTGCTCCTGGTAGGTGGACGTACTGGTGCGATATGAGTACGTGGTCGACGTCGGCGTGGGCGGCATGGAAAGGTGGGAGTAGGGCGAGTCGGGGGAGGCGGGCTCGGGGGAGCGCAGCGCCGTCGCGGGGAGCGTCGCTTGCGTCAGGGGCGGTGGGGAGTCGGGCGGGGACTGCGATTGGTGGCTGTAGAGCCTCGCGGGCTCGAGGGCGGGGGGCGGCGACAAACCGCGTTTGGTGGGGCTGTTCATGACGCGTGAGATGACTGAGCGCGCCGAGTTGCGTCGTGACCCTGGGGACAGGTGGATACGATAACTTTGGATGAGGCCCGTCAGTGGCGGTGTGGTGGTGGGAGATGGATTAGCTAATTGGAACTCACTGCTGTTGGAGGTTGTCCTGCCTCGAACACCTCGTCTCACAGCCTGGGAACGGACACTTGTGGTTCCGCTCGCCAGTGTGGACTCGCGAATGTCGTGCAAGATGGCCGCTCGTCGTAAACGCGCGGTCACAGGTACCACATATATGCTTCTTCTTAGCGCCAGCAGTCGTTCCCTGCGCAGTCGACGACATTCCAGCCAGAGTCAAAGTTGTAGTTGTCGTCGTCGTTGTCGTCGTCGTCGTCGAATGAGCGACCTTGGTGGGTTCTGCTCGGGGCATGTTATATGAACCAGAATGAGAGGAAATCGAGATACAGCCTCAAAAAGGCGCGACCCGTTTATGTTCTCTTCCTTGGCTCCGTGGTCTGTACGTAATTCCAATCTTTCGTTCCAATTTGCATTTGGCCCAATTCAATAAAAATCATTTAAAAATCCCGTTGAACCGAGCTGGCTCGCTTCTCTACTGGGTGGCCCCCACCCTTCGCGACCAAGTTACCCGTGGTTTCACGTGTTGCTTCATTTGTTTCCTCGTTCATTGCCGACAAACAGCCTCCCACTGACATCGAATCGCAGTATTTCACTATCCGTCCATCTCTTCACCCACGTTTTCTCTCCTTGTCCTCCTTCTTTCCTTCCTTCATCTCTAACCAAACGTAATAGCGTCATTCAATACTCCGTCGACGACACCACCACCACCACCACCCACCTTCCTTGTCTCGTCCTCATATACATTTTACGACACTCCATAACCTAACCGAAATGTTTATTTCCTTCGAAGCCAATTCCTGGCTAAACCTTTTTCAGTGGCGGACGGATTTTCAATTATTTCTGTCCTGTCGTATTTTTTTTCCCATCTGCTAAATCCTATATCGTCATCAGATCTAGATCCTCAGGTAGCCTTTCCGACTTTTTTTTTCCTCACCTTCTTCCTTCCTTCCTTCCTTCGTCGAAATTGCTCCTGCTTGGAGAAATGCGCACTCACGGTTTGTTTTTCTTTGGTGAACGGGACCCTCCGAATTCATTCCATCCTAATTTCCAATCCCACAAACGGCTGCCACCCCTCCCCCCCCCTCTTCTGTCACCGACCCAATGGAGCTTCCCGAAATTTCGGAAGATTCCCTCTTTTCCCTTTTATTGGGCAACTCAGAGCCGGCGATATGGTATGCTCGTTACGGTCGTCTATCATTGTTCGAATGAAACCCCCTCCTGCCCTTATTGCCGACGACATCAGACCCTGATCAACCTAACCAAGATATGACATTGTCAATTAGTTGGTAAGTTGGTATCTGTCTGCAACATATGAGTCCAGAAGGTTCGAGAGCAAACGTTCAACCATAACGTTTTTTTTTCCAAGCTTCGAGTGGCGCAGCAGAAGTACCTTTCTTTCGCGGCAGAAGACGTTGCAATCGTGGGTTCAGGGAGACGATGGTGGGAAGTAGTTTTTTTTTGGAAATTTCTAACGGTTCCGTGCGACCGCAACCTTGAGCCTTGAGATTTACGCCTGCACGAATCTTGGGGACACGAACCTCAACCTGCCTCTACTTTCTCTGCTTTCCCCGCACGGTGTGGGGCAGGCGTCCTCATTCCATCAAATTACGGTGATTACAACCTTGAACGGTAGCTTGTTGGCCCTTCGCGCGCCCTATGGAGTCTGCGCTCTCCCCAGCATCAAGCAGCCACGAACACGAACACGAACTTGAGGCGAACCCGGAGTCCAAAGATAAAGCCGCTTTCGAATCCTTGCCGAACCCAGGGCAGCAGCCTGCGCTCCCTTGTCAATTGATTTCTTGCCACTGCGTCGCTTCTTCCCCCCTATCATGAAGGGCGCGATATAAATAGCGCCGTTTCACGATGTGTTCACGTTTTAATTATGTCTTGTCAGAATATGTCGCTAAAACATTGTATGAGATAAGGAAGTGCAAGGGAAATTGAAACAGACATTGTGCTGCGAGACTTTCACTGCTCCGCGGCCGGTCCACGCCACTACTTCCTGTCCAGAGTATTTGAAAAGCCGATACTACCAGTGCCATCACTGTTGGCGCCCTCTTGGACCCGCGCCTCTGGCCTTTAGAGAATCCTGCAACTTCAATGATGTCACAGCTTTGATGTGTGTTCGACCCTCCCAACGACTGATAACCGTGGGCTCGTTCAGGCACGCACGCCATCAAATGGCTATCGCGTTCCCTTGAAGGAGATAGTTACAGGAGAGCGGAAGCTTTTAATTTTGATTTCCACGACTGGAATGTAAATGTGGAACCTGCAACTAGGATTCGAGCCCGAGGAGAAGCCAGCGAG
The DNA here is from genome assembly GCF_019112545.1 of Guyanagaster necrorhizus. NCBI lineage: Eukaryota > Fungi > Basidiomycota > Agaricomycetes > Agaricales > Physalacriaceae > Guyanagaster > Guyanagaster necrorhizus. The sequence continues at coordinate 1,560,330 of NW_025064888.1, read as the reverse complement.
AAAGAAAAAGAGCATTGGACATCGTTCGCGGGACAATATCGACATGAGAAGAATCGCACGCTTGACGTTCGGGCCCCATAGTGACTGGCATAGAAAGGACTTAGAGCTGCAAAGGGGCCTACATACGTCCAAGTCAATCATCGGTCCGAACATCCTGACAACATACGTTTCACTTACCCGTAATGGGACTGAATGTATTGAGAGCGAACAGAACGGAGTTTTTTCACAGATCGGCGTCTACCCTCTATGGCAGTAGCCAAAGATAATATAGGAGAGTAACTTTGGTTGGAGACGTCAATGCGTCCAATAAGACTCAGCAGAGACAAAACAGTTCACCTCTAACAGCTCCGAGAGGGACGGAATTGAACATGTACGCAGCTTGACTACAAGTAGCAACGAACTCCTTGATTTCCCTGTCCCTGCCTTATGGCCGACGAGGATTCATCGACATCAGGCCCTGAACCCTGATCACCAAGATAGGCCCATTGAACAAGAATAACGCCCTGAGGCATTCCTGAACTCGCGGGTCGAGTGTACTTGGAAGAGTTCACGACTCAGGACCGACATTCCGAACATTTTACTAGGACAAAAAGTTCAAAGATAAGAGCGACAGTGGTGAACGTCCGTACTTGGGTCTTGCTGTTTCACAAGCGAAATAGGTCTAACTCAAAACCGGTTCCTGCTGCTGTGCTTTGATATCATTTAAATCAGATGGTGGATAATCACGGACGTACACAGACGTCCATGATCCCTTGGGCCTTCTCGTAACCTCTGCTTCTTTCATCTCCCAGCGGTGAATTCTCTGGTTACGCATCGATGGACATATATGGCACGAACCTACACGGAGATTAGCCAATATGAATGTCTTCGGTAAAATTGGACATTACTTGCATCTTTCATTCAAAGTTCTGCCAGTGTCAAGAAAATGCGTGGTTCTGCACATCAGTATAACAAAATACCCGTTTTCCCGTTCGTGATCGCCTTGAAGCGCTTGCTTGAAACGGTCAATCTCTAACCCGGAGTACTAGTAGCATGTGATCTGTGTGTATATCATTGTCAGAGTGAAGGTCACTAACAAGGGGAAGATGATTACAAACACATGATAGAGAGTTTATCGTCGGGGGTAATAGCGTTTCCGACCTCTGACCCTTGATGCGGATAACTGTCTGCCACGCTGTGAGGCACTAGACGATACACGATAATCATTAGCACTCCCATAATCCATAGATAAAATCCCGTTTCCGCCCTTGGACTTTTTTTATTGGGCCTGCGGTATCCATGAACCGTAACCGTTGATCATCCGCTTGTAGGGAGCAGGATCTGTCCAAACTTGCCGTCGCTTCGAAGCCGTATAGTGGTGATATCCATCAGCCCTCACACAAACGTCGGTGGAGATAGGTGTAGAGTACGAGTTCACGGCGAAAAAATGTCATTGCAACCCCGGGCCACCACTACAACGTTGTGAATCGGTTCGAAGCATCTGAGCCGGTATCCACTTCAATGCCCGGCGGCCATGGGGAAGTATTGGTATTTTCAGAGCCCCGGCATCCTGATATCAGGGGACTAAAAAGAGCGATTCGGTGGAGACGCTAGCTCAGTATGAACAAACAACTCACGGATCCTTTTCTCGCAGTGGATAACCTCAAATTTCCCCGTCGCTTAGAGTTATAACCGTTCGGTAAAATCATCTACGCTGTGACAGGATGATTACAGCGTCATCATCGTATCACTGTATCAGGCCGATGCTCCATGGGCAAGGGGACTTCAAATTTGCCGCAGCGCAGAGAATGGAGGTTACCAAAGCATCGGAAAGCATAAGAGTTCTGTAGCAGGATTCATTGACATAACAGGGAGAGAGGGCAGTGATGGAGGTAGGAAAGAGATAAGAGGAGCCGGAGCGTAGTACGTCACGCGTTATTTGTCTGAGCTTGGACCAGAAGATGTCGCCAAATACCTGGCTACTTACCCGCCACCGTGACCTTCCAAACTTCCATCCCACGATGAACAGGGCGGCAACCATTCTTTCTTCGGCGTTGCTGGCCCTATCACTATAGACGGCACAATGTAGCGATGGGAAAACTGGACCTTGTCAGACGGAGCCTGAGGTGGACGTTTATGTCAGTAAAATGACATGGAAAACTTCCCCTTCATGGAGACTTGAAAGAAATCAGTATCATTTACAGCTCTCAAAGATAGGGCTGACAACGGGGACCTATTAAGCTTTCGTTCTCCTTTATTTAAAGTGCACCAGGTTCCAGCGTCCTGCATTCCTCTACAATTTTCTCAATTAGGCGACCGTTATGGTTATGGTTACCAAGGTGACTTTGTAAGGTTGCGGGACGAGGGCTCTTTTTAGACGGCGAATACTCCGCATGGGGATGACAGAAAGGCAGGTGCAGCGCTCTGTCCTTCCCTTTGTCTTCATATTCATATAATAGCCTTTACAGTACCGCATCAAATTCTACATCTCCTCTTGCCCTTTTCTCCCATATCTATCTTCACCTCTGGTATGTACATCTTTCACCCTGCTTTTTTGTATCTCAAGTTTGACTGTAGCGTTCCAATTGAGAAGATCAAAGACTTCGATGGCCGAGAACTCCAGACTAATTTCTCGGTACGTTCATCTCGAATAACTCAGTCTGCCTTTCACTGATGTTCGTAGTAGAAACGTTACGGAGGCTATTCCTCTTTGTCAACAATGCGAACACGCGTTCTTCCCATCCGACATTCGCCCATCGGCTTCTTTCGCAGAGCAGTGTCGCGGTTTCTATACCCCATCAAAGGGCCGAGGCAGAGATATCCTTCGCGAAATATCGCGTCTGGAAGGTGTTGTCAATGATTACGACCGCGAACTGACACGACTACGTGACATCGCTACTCAACTCGAATCAGGAAGAGCCCAAGTGCAAACCCACATCGACAGCTACACTAGCCTACTTTCTGCGCCAGTTCGTCGCCTGCGCAATCCCCTTTTCCAGTCGAACCATCCTTCCACTCTTTCTTTACCCGCCCATCATGACCCAGACAGAATTCTGAAGCGCATATTCACTTTTGCCTGCTATCGCGACGAAGACGAGCACGCCAACTCTCACCTTCAGTGGCTAACACCGCTGAAGATATCACACGTCTGCTCGCATTGGCGCAAGATATCCTTGGATTTGCCCGAGATGTGGTCATATCTAGACGTCAGCGGCGACCTAGATCCAGAGTCTAATCGGAAACTGTTGCACGCGTACATCGCCCGCGCTAGAACGGACACCCCGTTATCAGTCCGAATCGAGTTGGATAGGCATTTCTCCTACATGCAGCGTCACGTTCTCAACCTAATCCTGGATCACGCTGACCGATGGAGGGAGGCTATCATCGTCGTTGATCACCAACAGCTTTGGCGCTTCCTTTCCTTCCCCTTTGACATCCTGGAGAAGCTGGTCCTTCGTATTGGGAACATTCAAAGCAACCGTCCCGTCGATAATTTCAAATTCGCTCCTCGACTTCGTTATGTCAAAGTCGATGCAGCGCTGAGTGCTTTATCATTTCCCTTCAGTGTTCGACGCATAGACCTGAGGGGTCGGGCAGATCACTCAGACGTTGTTCGTCTTGAGGCACACCAACTCGATGTACCCGACCTTCATCTCTCTCTCTTCCCCGTATTCCGCGACGCACCCGTCCGGTTGACCAACCTCCAAGCGCTGACCGTCCATGCTCTCTCCCCCGATTTTGAGGCGTTCGCGCAAACGGTAACCATGCCCCACCTGAACCGTCTCAATATCGTCTTTGACAAAGACCACACGTACGACATCTCCTCCTTTCATTCCCTTCTCTCCACCGTCGAGCGCTCCGAATGCCAGCTTAGCGCGTTCAGCATGGACATGACGCATTGTCCTGGGAAGCACCATCAGTCGCACATAGAGAAGCTCCAGACTGACGAAAACGAGCTAAGGGATTTTTTGGATGCGATCCCTTCCATTACGGAGCTCCGTGTAGTCGAGCCTCGCGGTTCGAATTGCGAACACTGTAATATAATCACAATGCTGCTGTGGTGGCTCGTCGTCGCGGATTATTATGATACAAGTTCCTTGACTCTCCCCAATCTGAGGAAGCTGGAGCTTGTCTGGACGGCTGCGCCGGATGTAGGTGCGCTTGTCACTATGGTGCAGAGCAGGTTAGAGGAGCACGTGGTGGTTGAACGAGCCATGACCATGGACGTCGACAACGAAGAACGGCGTCAAAACGTAAGCGAAGGCGGGGGTGGTGACGGCACCAGCATGAGCGATGCTTATTCCGAAGGAAGTACTCGTTCGACTCAACGCGACAGCGACAGTGCTGTTCTTCTCAGCGCTCTAAAGTCTCTCGTTATCGGGACACGAGGAGAAGTAGAGGCGGACAGTTACATGTGGGAGTGGATGGAGGATATCAGAGCTCAGGGGATGGTGGTACATCTATGGTAGTCTTTTCTCCCCTTGTTCTCTTGGCATGTTGATTTCATTTTTCATTGGTACACTATTCATTGATACACTACTTAGTAAACCTATTATATGACCTACACTATATGCCTTCTTCATCATGCTATGCAGCCTTCCGGTAATAGGGCCTTCAATACATCACCAGTTAGCTGCCAGAATCGATTTGTGTTTGACTAGTTCACTGCGTATTTCGCTCATTTATTCTGTCCCCACACCCCCATTTATCAACCTAATTCCTTCAGATGTACCGTCAAGTTTATATTTGCTCTCTTTCTGAGCCGCAATGCGGTGCTACAAAATCGATGACAGACGGAAGCAAAAGGGGGCAGTACGTCACGCGTTATTTGTTTGAGTAGACGCTAGCAAATACCCAGTCTGAGTCTATTCATTCCTTTTTCTTGTGGACTGCCTTTTGCTACCCTACTGCATCTGTTCTTTCCCATTTCTCCCTATTTCTGTCTCCATCTCTGGGGTGGTAGTATTACTGCCTCCTTTTTGCATCACAAGCTGTTCGATGTTAGCGTTCTGATTGACAGAATTCTTTGTCTCTTCCCACGATGGCTAGGAAAAGAAAGTCAAAATCACGGTACGTTCTTTTCAATTAATTCAGTTGGTCCTTTTGGATCACATTGCCAATAGGAATGTCCCTCAGCCTATTTCTCTTCGTTGTCAATGCCGACACTCGCCCGTCTGTTCTTTTCACAGAGCAGCGTCGTAGTTTTTATGCCCCGTTAAACAGACAATGCAAGAAGATCGTCCGTGCACGTCTGCGCGACATTGTCACTCAGCTCGAATCAGGACACGCAGAAGCGGAAACTGACATCGACAACTACAGTAGCCTGGCTGCTGTGCCTATTCTTGGCCTTCTCAATCCCCCTGTCCAGTCAAATGCTTCACTCGCCTGCGTATTTTGACCCGGACAAGATTCTCAATCGCACACTCAATTCCTCCTGCCGCGATGAAGACGAGCACGCGAACTCTCACTTTCGGTGGTTAACGCCGCTGATGATATTACACATCTATTCTCATTGGCCCAAGCTATCCTTCCGCATCTGAAGACGCTGGAGCTCGTCTGAACGGCTTCTCCAGTCGTAGGTTCGCTCATAACTATGGTAGAGAGCCGGCCAGAGGAGCGTGTTGTAGTAGGAAGGAACGTGACCATGGTTCACGTCGAAGCTGAGGAAGAGATCAGAAGCGTCAACGAGGGCAAAAGTAACGACGACACTAGCATGAGCCATGCTTCTTTCCAGCCCTGTTGTTCGAGGATTCATTCAAATGAATGCAATAGCGACAATGCTGCCGTTGTCAGCGCTCTGAAGTCTCTGGTTATCTGCTCGCGAACAGAAAAAGAGGGGAACGGTACCATGATGAAATGAATGAACGAGCTGAGAGCCCGCGGTATGTATTTATGGTAGTCTTTCTTCTCGACATATTGGTTTCACTTTTCGTTGGTACATTATCACTCCACTAACGGGGATCGTGGTTTCGTCTACGACTCAATTATTCTACTTGTCGTTCTCTATGAGTTTGGCGAAGCAAGGTCACGTTTGGAGACAGTTTGTCTCGGATCTATGCAGGCGTCTGGAAATGACCGACCGTTCACCGGGATGGGTGAACCGGTCAGATTCGCCTCAGCTTCGGTGCGTCAGCCACAGGCCCCGCTGGTCCAGACTGGGTAATCATGACGATGTATCTTCGACCTCATCAATGAGTGTCCTGAACGAGTTCTACGTATCCAATCACATAGCCTTGTCGACGGCCAAGACATGTACGTTACTCGGCGCTTCCAACGGAGATTGCGGGAACGTAGGCAGTGGCTATATCACAAGGGTGATTTCTATTGAGTGATCCTCGGAGCAAAAGCTCCTGTGTCGATGACTTGTTCTGCAAGGCAGAGAAGCCCCGGAAGATGGGGTACAATTGTTTTGCCCTCTCGTGGATTTTGTGTGCTGATAGTGAGCTTCCATCTCCGCAGGGCAGATTCGCGGAAACTCGAGGTAGGTAAATCTCAGATCGGACTGTTTCCAAAGCCAGTGTCACCGCCGGTTGCGAATTACATATTCATTAAAGAGTAGGGATGCTAGTACTGTAGATATCACTAAGTTATCTCTTTGCTATCTCCTTGAGCCGCAAATGCGACACCATAAAATCGGTATCAGCCATTAACACACCGCCGCTTTCCTCTGCCCCAATCCAGGCAGCCGCTTCTACCCTGAAAGCTCTAGTCTCCTTGACCTTGAACAGCGAGATGGGTATAGGTATCATGAATTTGAGGTACCACCCATCGCGCATCAGCTCTTTTGCGTCGTCCCAGTCCTCTTCCTCTCCGTCCGAAAACTCGAATTCGTATTTCTTCTTCAAAGATAAACGCTGTACTTTGCACCGCCGTTTCTTCATAAACCAATTTGCCTCGGCAGTCATTCTCCATACGGGAAACGCACAGATGCCTAGGGAGCCATCGGACTTGCCCCACCCAACCGGCCCTCGGTAGTCGACGTGAAAATCTGATTGCATGTATCTGGGTTCAGGATCCGGGGTGGTTCTTGAAGATAATGGCGGTTCATAATCGAAGGACTGACATCGAAAGTCGATGTACCGAATGTCTGGGGTGTTTTCCATCGGAACATCCGCCCACCGCTCTGGATCCTTGAGGAGAAAGTGCATTCGAGCCGGTATCGCGATCACTTGACTAGAAGATAACCGGCGCGAATCAGAACGAGAAGAGGGGCACAAGCAGGAAAATTGACGAACCTGTCATCCATATCCCAAACATCAAAGAACTGTCTGCTCTTCTCGTAAAACGTCAGTGAGGCATTCATATCCCAGACCGTCGGACGGATGGCGGGCCTGGAACGGCAGGAATCGTTTTCTTTGGCTTTGGCTGTGTCGTCGTCCGCGCAAACGTCGTTCACGAGAAGCTTCTGGGGAAGATTGAACCGTTGGGGAACAAGGCGATTACTTGTCATGGAACAAAGATTGTCACGATGAGAAAACGGTAGTTTCTGTCCGAAAAAGTTCGTAACGTTGGTTGGTGGTGGTGGTGGGCCGGACACCAAGAAGGGTCTACGTAGAGCAATGGGGATTGGACGATTGTCTTCGTCGGGGATAGTAGGTATGTCGTCGTCGATACCAGGATAAACGATGATATCATCTCCATCTTCCAGCATGAGTTTGTTTGCTTCAAGCTCCTTCTTTAGCCCTTTTCGAGGGCGAACAGTCTCTGTGGAAGAGGACCTCTTCTTTGGAAACTTATACTGAGCAGCTTCATTCCCACGGCCTTTTGATGTTACACCACTTCGCGACTGTTGTCGATGTGAACGTCCTACGCGGAGAGTTTCTGTGGAGTCTGTTCTTTTGAGAGTAGGTCGAAAGGGCTCCGGAGTACATGGGCGGTCGTATATCTCTGGCTCGAGCGTCTGTGCGGGTGCAACATAGAGTTTGTTCGAGGCATACTGTCTGGTGAGGCGCTCCATGCAGGAAGACAGGAAAATGAGAAGTAAAAAGAAGTGAACGTTTAAAGGCAGATCTTAATGGTGGCAGATACCGAGTAAAGATCAACAATTAGATACACAAAGTAAAAGTGCCACTCACGGAACAAAGACTTGGCCTCAAGGCCTTTCTTTGTTTATGTGTGTGCGGATGCAATATAATTTCCCGTGATCACGGACATGAGGCGAGTACGAGCTAAAGTATTGCGGTGAGTCCCATAAGTATCCTCAAAGTTGCAGTACAAAAGACTACAACTTGCGGTTATTGCCCTGAAATTGTTAGCCTTAGCTCTACCCTCGAAAATCTGAATACCTACTAGCGGGCCTTGTTTCCCTATACAAAGATATTCTGAAAAATCTCCTTATGAGATTAATACAAGCCAATTTTTGAGTCAACAAGCAATTCGAGGATCACCGTCGCAGTCTTGTCGATCATTTATTTGATCTGGGTTGCTGGGAAATTTCGACAGCCCGGCATTTTCCACTCACTCGTGGCAATGACTCTTACGTGAGGGATCCTGATTCTCCCTAACGATATAAAACGTGGTCTCTGAAACGGCGCTCCAAATGCACGACTTATGTTTTGCTTTCTCGACTAGGATCAGCGTACAAAATCTCATCGATGCATGCTCGTCCTTGTCTTTGTTGTTCAAATTATTTGAAAAGAAAGGAAGCCTGGCGATCACATTTCCGGAAAAAGGAAACGCATCACACAGCCTTGCTACATGAGCTCGCGTGATGATCCTCTGCTGCTCGCTCGAGGAGTGGGATGTAACCGGCTATAACGAGGGCCTCGGAGACTGCCCTCAAATCAATTGCAACATGTGAATGGCTATCTAGTAATACAAGGGAGAGGTGGGTGGGGGACAAAAAACTCAACGACTTGTACAATAATGGTCCAGTAATACTGAATGAGGATTGGTTAAGTCTGGCGAAGCCAAGACTACTCGAGTGAGCCAATTGTGAGATAAATGAAGAGGTGGAGCCTCACCAGGCAACAGGAGTTACTGACAGGTGAAGGAGGAGGTGAAGCCTCGAAGCCTGGGATTGGTGGTCAGGAAAGATTGACAGTGAGAAAGTGGAGCTCATCTCACTTAGGGATGCGGGATGAAAGTGGGAATGGAGAAGAGATACCTGGCGCCGATGTCTCTCATGAATCAGCATCAGCCGAGACTTGGCACTGAGACAGAGACGGCACCGGCAATCCCTCTTCATGGACGAGCGGAGCTCTGTATCTCTGTGTCGACAGAGATTGTGACAACCTCGAGAGTCACGCAGAGGCCTGCGAAAACGCTCCCTACCCTTGGAATCCGCCTTTACGACGGCCTTTCGCGATCACACGGATGGATGACGTAATACGGCAGTCGTGTTCCGAGCGCAGTTGGACTCGTGCTGTACTTGTTTCTCACACTGCTAAGTTTCATTCAGTACTCCCAGCACCCAGATAGTGTCATGGCAGATGCACCTCGACATTTATCCTTTTCCCAAAGGATAACACTGCTCTGTGTGGCATGTCGTCTTCGTACGTAATCCATATTTAATCTGAAATCAGCTAACATTCGTTCGAGCCCAGTGATCTATTTCCCCTGGCGCCTGTTCGTTTCATTTTTCACCTATGAGCGCAATAACAGCTGGCGGAGAATCTGGACTATGGTCGTATTCGATGTCTTCCTGACGCATGGCAAAGGGCTCCCCGCGCCAAGTTCTTTCAGCAACTATGAATCTTGGACCAAGGCGGCCGGCCTGGAACCCACCGTCGAAGATCTTTGCAATGGCGCCAAGCTCCTCTGGGTCGGACCAAAAAGCCTGGACAAGGTGTTTTTTTATTGCCACGGTAAGTTATTCATCGCGCTTTTTTCTACGAAGGAAAATGCACATCCGAGCTTGAACCTGGTCGAGCCTTCCCATGCCAATAGCTCTCATTGTCCAGTATGAAAGATGTTCTCTTGGAGGCTTCCCTCAACTATCTGAATCGGACGTTTCTCTGACCAGTGTACGGTTTTCGCAACCGAGGTTGATGAGATCAAGTCTATTTTGTTCCTTAATTCTTGGCTCGTGAATATAGGCTGGACTGTTACTAAAAGCGCTGTTACAGGAGGAGGTTACAAAATTAGCCTGGGTGGAAAACAGCTATCTTGGCTGCGTTACATGCAACTAGAACTCGAAAAACGAGGTGTTAATATCGGTATCGCCGTCGTTTCATACAGTAAGTACAAAACCCGTGAACTTCTAGTCAGGCATTGATTTACATATCCATTGCAGATCTCCTCCCCAATGCCGTTTTCCCCAGCCAATTACGCGAAGCAACAGACGGTCTTAAGCGCCTCATATCAGCGGGTGTCTTACCGGAGAACATCATCATCGGTGGTGACTCTGCAGGAGGGAACCTCACACTCCAGCTTCTCTCCCACATACTCTATCCCCTACACTCGATAGAACCAGCCCCGGTCCGCTCGGACGCGCATTTTCGCGGTCTACTCCTCGTTTCACCCTTTGTCGGAGCGATGCAGGATGCGCAGATGCCTTTGTCACTCCTAGCTCCCCGACACGAGCGCGATTTTATCCCGGCGGAGTACCACAGTGGTGTTTGTCAGGATCTTCTTAGGGATGTCCCTCCAGATGACATTGCATACGTGGATGTTTTGGAGGGGCGAAAGGAGTGGTTCAAGCCTCTGAGTCAAACCGTTGGGCGCATCCTCGTCACAGTGGGGGAATGGGATTTTCTTCGGGAGAAGGGTGAGCGGCTTTATGAGGGGTATTTGAAGCCCTTTCATGGTGACATCAGGTTCGTGCTGGAGAAGGATGGGATTCATGTTACGCCGATCTTTGATTTTGTCGCGAAGGAGAAGCGGTTGAACGAGTTGACGCCCTTGATGATTGAGTGGTTGGCCGACACCATGAAGGAGTCTCGGTGAAGTCACCGTGATTATGGTGTAATAAGTGTAACTGCTAGATAGCATTTTCACGCAGAAAAATTGTCCGTGGATTTAAAACAGGAGGGAGCTAAAGACAACGTAGTGGGAATACCGTTGTGTATGATAACTGCGATCACTAAAGCGCAATGAAAGCAGGTGCGAATCAAAAGCGACAAATTAATAGACTCGAACACTTTTCGGCAGGTCCATGGACCATCAGAATCCAAAGGTCCTTCCTCCGGATGCAGGAGGCGTTGAGCGGACCGCTGCGCCAAGTCGGAATGTCAATGAGAGTAGAAAAGGGAGAGAATAGAAAATTTCTTGCAGGTGTACATATAGCTTGGCCCCGCCATCTGGTTGTACACAGGAAAGTGTGGCGGCGACGGATGGGGAAGCCCAGATTACGGCATAGATGATAGCGTCAAGGGGTTCAAGCTTCGAATTCAAGGGCTCAACGGCATCGACATCTGCAAAGATGTACGTTATTCAATCGCGACGTAGAATAGATAGCTCGAGAGATGGCTTTGGAATCAAAAGATACCAACTTTTACTACAACAATAAAAGACATTCTAAATCCGAGTCCTAGCTTGGCAAGCTGTTGATATTCACATTTCACGAGCGCCTCGGTTCGTTCCTGATTCAAGAGCAACGTTAAGATTTCGTGTCTGCGTGCAAACCGGAAGATCTGTTCAACTTCCTGATGTTAAGAAGGGTCGCAGTCGCGTAAGATATCAGATCTACATTTCACGGAAGTTCTTAATGGAAGTTGTCACACCGTCGACCAAGACCAAATCGAGACTAGCAGAGCCTAGCAACGCGAGGCACCGTGCAATGCGAATTCCAATTGAGACGCCACGTACGGTAAGCGGCATCTAGATGACTGGAAAGCTGTATTGGGTCTGGTATAACATCAATACGCAGGGAAAGAACATATCTAGAGCTCTGAAGTGATGTCAAACTTTCATCATTCTGATTGTGGGCCGGTCTCGCTTGATGTAGGCATTGACAGGGCGTCGAAGCCATATATGACTTATGCAATAAGAGCGGGTCCTGTCTAGTTATCTCTTGACCTGATTTGACTGTGAGTTCTTTCGGTGGATAAGAATTAGGGTATAAAGAGACAGGCCATGTGATAAAGCATTCAGGTTGTGGGGATACAGAGGGAGAGGATGACTGTGGCCTTTGATGTGATGCGTCATAACATGACGGTGAATACATACAGTTCAGAGACATCCCATATACCTTTGGTGTGGGCTGACAGGAGATTTGTCCGAAGATTCCAAGTGAAAATGGCCGATCACAGCAGCAGGCCATCTTCGCTGTTATGTAGTGTGATTGTGGTGGCGCCAGAGCGTCTTGCCGGTTAGCGCAATAAGATATTGCGGGATCGGAAACTAAATAATTTCGCATTCCTAGTTAATTATTCCGGTTCTTGATGACATACCCTTGCTTCTAGGTGTCAACTGAGATGAAAGCAGCTACAAGACGTGGCGGCGAATTGTCGCCCCAATTACGGAGTTATTGTACCAGATTGAAGAGTGTAATCGAGAAAGATGGTATGCGGTGGGACCTCGCCCGCAGGTCTGAGGTGAACGTATCACGGGAGGCTATCGACTTGTGAACGCGTCGCATTCCGTCTGGCGTTCCTTTGTGATTGTTTTTTTGTATTTGGGGATGCTGAGAGCACTTCAATCGAGAGAAAGGGATTCACAGATGCAGGAGTTACAGGAAAGATGAGCTGGCGTATGTCTTCCATCAACCGAGGAAATCCTTGTGAGGAGAAAAGCAAGCGTTCTCGAAAAATGTCCTTGGCATTCATGGCTGGTGGAAGAGAAACATATATCCCCTGTGATTGCGTTTTCTAGAGATTATCACGCATACTGTGTTATTCCCTGCCGTTGGCGTTCCAAACTGAACTTGTCCATGGCGAAAGCTTAACCCTAGTCCCATCGTTCATCATCGCGCGAGAGACGAATCGTCGCCCCAAACGTCCATCAAATGCCAACAGGCGCTTTATTACGCGGCATGTCGTTTGACCGAGCGGCAACGACGTCCGACCGTAGACAAGAAATGGGAGATTGACTCTGCGGAGCAAAGGTTGACGTGTACGGGATAGGGCTAGAATCGATAGATGATATCGAAGGCTCGCAGGCCACGATTTCCCGTTATGTATGTTGTTTCTGAGAGGATCTTGAAAACTTGAGGAACAGATAGTCAGGAGGCAGACCTCCCAGTCTAAGACGGAAGCACAGAAGACAGTGGTCAGTAAACATCGTGTTTACCATGGATTGCATTGTTGGATTAGCAAGCAGGAGCTCCGTCGTATCCCGCCGGCCGAGCTCGATACCCCTTTATGTCGGGATGGACTATATATATTGAATACGGTCCGTCGAGCACCCTCACCACGTTTCTGCTTATCGCTACGCTGTGTGAGGTCTACATTATAGCTAACAGTGTACTCTATTAGGTGCTACAAATGCACGTCACTTTCTTAGATGCATTAGCTGACCTCTGTAGAGAGTTGAAAGAACGGGTGCATAGGGTAAGTTATGAATAATTCGATGTCGGCTTAAATGAACATTCTCGGAGTGGTGTTCTTTATTCTTTCGAGCGTAATGGATTTTTTCCTTCCTCGTCGATGATCTAATCATCCTGTTCCACAATTCCGCCAGGAGAATCGAACTCGAAGTGAGTGGTAAGGGAATAGAAACCTACACCTATCTCGTGTGCTACTGCGACGAATGCAAACATGCAATCCTTACCGACAATCTCTGATGCCAATGAGAGCGTCGCACGGTTCTTCATTGTTGGTGCTAAAAAGCTGACCTCGATATTCTCCCCCATCTGCCTCCGAGATTTATGTACCCAGCCTCGCAGCAGATCCTTCACTATTGTTGCACTATCGATAACTAAATTCTCAGCAGAGGCTTTCATCTTTTTCGGTCATACAAGCTGACCACGCTCGCCTTCGACATCCAGAGCAAGGATGAAAGGAGATGAATATCCTCTGAGAAATAGGGTCCACGGACCAGACCTGTATCTGTCGCCCTTACCTGAAGTCGGTGGGTCGGCGGCGTGCCTATTCCCTCAAAAATGTCCACCCGCTTCCTTCGACATGTTCACACAGATCGTCCCAGCCTTGTCTGTATAAACAGCTACATCTCTAATGTACCCTCTTCCCACTCCCAACTTCGTCATGTCGGTACGCTCTTTATGGCAGAGAAACATTGCTCCACCAGGGCATTGCGTGTCATTCAGCCTTACATTTCGGAGAGGACCTTACTCCTTGGACCTGGTGCGTCGTTTCGAACGGCACCCACATAGAATTTTGCTTCTCTCCTGGCTGTCTTTATCCGATGTGGATTGAAGTACGGCTGTAGCGGGCAACTGGTTGGTGGAGCGTACGGCCATGAGAGGCGAACGGAAGTAACCGCGGAGGAAGGAAACGATAATGAAAGAGGGACCAGTTGAACAGACAAGGAAATAAAAAGCAATCATCAGGCAATGTGAAACGTAAACTATGATAAACGCGCTTCATTCGGCCTTCGGTATTGAGCTGCTGCTGGTCCCAAGCATTGCCCTGATGACAGAGCAGAGAACAAGACAGGACCGTCCAACATCGCTGCATCTGTTCCACATATCTCAGCACTCATAGAGGAGTATGTAGGCATTTTCATCGCACTCCTAGATGATCTGATGATTCTACACAAACTCTGATCGGCACCTCAGGATATAGAGGCGGGACGCGCAAGGGATTGGATCTCACAATAAGCGGCATCACTCCCACTGAATCACGTTATTTTCCTTCAAGTTCTCATCCTGACTCTTACGGTGGCGTCCTTTTACGCACCCTCCGTGACTTGAACTCTGGAAAAATCATTTCGGGTCCATCTCTCCTTGTGGATCATATCCTACAGCTCCGCCGGGTGGAAATAATTCCACAGTTGGTCGAGAATCACTGGGAAAGACATTAACACCTTCAACAACACATGTTTGGGTGAAAGAAAAACTTGCATGTTCCTTCATCCATCCCCAAACACAAATACTGCACTCCACATATACAGATCCCCTTGCATCAGCCTAGATCTCTCCCATCCTGTCGCCACGGCTTCTTCCACTCACCCTCGAGTAGGTTTCATTTCCCGGCCTTACCGCTACTTTGTTCATCCCGAGAGGTTGACGGCAAATGGGCGAGCGCAGACACTGCTCGGCGTTCTTCCCCAGAAGGAGCTCTCCGGATTAAAAGACAAGACCCTGAACGCGTATCTGGCGGAATATCAGGCTGGTATCGATAGAAAGGCCAAGCTGGAGGAATTAATGGGTGCGCGTCAGAGAGGTATCTCATCGTCCCCGACAAAGTACATGAAATTGATGGGCTGTATTGAATACCTGAAAGCTGTCAAGTCTGCAGCTGGTGATGATGATGGAGCGAACTGAATTGTGAGGGTAAGTGGCTACTGAGATCTCGTCGTGTTCCTATATATCCGTGTCTTTAGGGTCATTGAGACAAGCTAGGCATGATTCGCCATGTTCTTCCTACTGCCGACGTGTCTCTTATGTGTATTTCATTTCCGTTATCGTTTCTCTGCCTATCTGCAAATATCGTCTCACCTGCGGGACGTCTCTATATGTAGAACCGTCCTCAGCTCCACCTGTTTATATCCAATCTCCTCTGTCCACTTCCATCTGAAGAACGGTGTTCGACGCCAACGCCGATGTCTCAGTCCAAGTTCTCCATTAGGATTTCAAGACCGAAATGCCACAGACTCCTTCCTCTGCTCCCTCTTCTGCGAAAAAATAAATTTCCACCGTCGTTCGAGTCAAGCTGATTTTCACGATTCGCTTGCCAGCTCAGTAACAAATTATCTATCTTCTCACTTTTCCACACGACCGAGCGGTGGGGACGACGGTGGTGCCCAACCGCCCTCGTACGAGCTACCCTACCCACTGTTCATCGGCAGTCGTGCCCTCCAGACACCCTTTGTTAGCATATCTCAGCTCAAGGGCCACCTATGTCTCTTGAGGCACTTTGCCTCCCTCAAGGAACGAGTCGAAGGGATGGACCATTCCAGATACCCAGATGCCCCCAGCGATAATCACTGCAAGTGGTCGTGGTTCGTCGGACTGGCCGTTGAGAGGTATGTTCCTTGGCGAATGGTAGACTGCCGAGACTTGACGGTATTCATTAGGTTCGAAAGATGGTGCAAGGCGCTGACAGCTCAAGATGAATCTGGTTTCGCTAACCAGCATCTGCCTCTTGTCGACGTTATCATGGTGAGCGATAGTACGTTTTGGTATCTAACGTGTTGCTAATTTCGAGCTGCACAGGTGTGGCATGCCTACTTGTTAAATCCTGCGTATCTTTCGCATGACGCATCGGTGATGTTACGTTGATGGCATATCAGGCGGTATTCTGAAGATTCGTTACGAAACAAGCACATCGAGATACTTACAAGAATGGGTGACTGGTTTCAGGACCTCGTATGGTTACCTTGAATTATTTTCTCGAGGTTGAGCTGACTGGACAGATTAGGAACGGACATGCTACACCATCGACTGGCCTCCGTCAGACGCCCGTGTCCAGAACTGGCTGCAGAAGACCCATCTCCCCTATGATCCTTTCGAGTCGGCAATGATATTGATTGAGCGAGAAATACTTTGCCCCAGATGTATTACGAAGGTCAACGTTCGTGAGTACTAGTACCGTTCTGTCTTGATAGTCATCTCTGAATGAGGTCTAGGCTTGGTGAATCCCACTGGCAATGGATATCTCCAGCAGGAGTTCACGACCACATGTCCGGGGTGCCAGCTGAATATTACGAAGGAAAAGCTGGCTTTTCATAAACTTGTGGACGACGTGAGGACCAGCAACGTCCTTGCGTACGTTCTGACTGCCGTCTCTTTCTTTCTGCTGATCGATACCTTTGACATCTAGCGGAACTCTTCACACGCCTTAGAATATCGACGATTCCGAGCGTGCGAGGGCTATCAAGTCCCGCATTTTGGAGATGAGGTCGCCGGAATTTATGAAGAGAAAGGCAAAAAATGAACAGCAATGGGCAGTCAAGGCAGAGGAGAAAATGGACTACAGCATGCAGAAACTTCGAAATGCTATGAGTGGGTATATTGCATACGAAGATCACCTGTATGTTGGGATTTTCTGTTTCTTTGGCAATCCTGATGTTGAAGTGTTAGGCTGTCTGGAATTATGAGTGCGTACGAAGACGACAAGATATTTTCCTTGGGTCTCGTCGGTGCAGTGGGTGCCTTTGTGAGCACTCTATAGACGGAATACTAACACCGTAGAGGTTCTCCGACAAGGATCCTTTGTTGACAAGATGCATAAACTAGGCTGGACAGACCTGGACTTTTTCTCATTCTCCGAGGATGAAGTACCGCTAAAGCACTGCATTGCTCGTTATCATGCGTAAGCATGTTGCCCTCTTGGTGTTTCTTGCTCAATGACCTCACACCAATCCAGATTCCTGGACCTGATATCATCGTCACCGGGTGGTTTCTTTGTCCCGACACTGGACATTGACCTGGTTTGGCATACTCACCAGCTCATGGCCCGGAAGTATTCCCGCGACTGTCTCGAATATGTCCGTCGATTCGTTGACCATGACGATAAGGTGGACGAAAACAGGCTTGCAAACGCCTTCGACATGACTTGTCGGGCATGGAAAGTACGTAATTCGCCCTCTGCTTTCTCTGCGGTCTACTGACCCTTCGCAGGACCGTTTCAGGATCGCATATACGCACTGCGGGTGTCCGCTCCCGGGCGACACGATTGGACAGAAAATAAGCAGACTTGTAACGATATATAAGCAGTCGGTGGCACCTTCTTACCTCGACCCACCCCGGGATCGAGATGATCTTCTTGCAGCGACACATCCGAGCGACCATAATACGGTATACTCGTTCCAGAACCGGCGGCAGCTTTACGCTCTGAGGCGAGGAAGGCGTGAGAAGCGAGAGAGGAGGATTAAGCGAGAGGAAGAGAAGGGAACTAGTGGGAACAGGAGCGTCGATCATGACCCGGCCTTTTTGATGCCCGTGTCGTTGTCTTTTGACTATGTAGGGTGTGTGACGAGGACGGGGCATGTAGTTGAAGGACGCAGGAGTGTAGAGCGACGTGCTGCTGCTGTACGTCTTTTCTGTATCATGATCTTACTTGGAACTTACTCTCGTTTTGTAGGGCACTGGTAGATCTAGAAGTAATAGTGACTCTGACCGTGGCGGGAGATGGGGTGATACCGCCAGTGGTATCCATCAAGTTTCATTCGGAGGGAGAGGTAGCGCAGGTTGTGGTAGTAGCGGGACTGGCTGCGGTGGCGGTGGTGGAGGAGACTGGTGGTGGTGGTGGTGGATGTGGTGGTGGAGATTAGTTGTTCCGCGAATCGCAGTATTTTCTAAATATGGTGCCTATGCTGTCTTTATGGTGATAATTTTTCAAAAAACAAAAATGAAAGGCAGCCAAGGTTTATTTTGAGGCTACTTTTCATAAGACAACCGGGATTGAAAGATATATGGAATACTGTGTCTATGGAATACATGACTGATATGCTCTATACACCAATTATATCAATACTCAGTATTTACACATATTTGTTCTTATTATATAAGGTACTATTACCCTGGAGACAATCTATGACAGATAAGGCAAGTTCATTATTGCTATTTTACAAAACAAGTGACTTTTGTTTTATTTTTAAAAATCAGAAATTAACTATCTTAATTGAGATTATCAAAAGTGTGCTCTATCTTAGGCAATTACATCTCCATTGATTCTGTGGAAGTCTTCCAAGGTGCTGATACAAATATATATAAACAATTAATGATTGAAGTTGTTTATTTATTGTTGGCCACCTTATTTAAGATGGTAACTAGATAGAGATTATTTTACAGACACTTAATGTAGTATCAGTCTTCAGCCTTGTTCTCCTTCTGTAACAGCTAGAAGTCTATTTCTATTTTGAAATAATGGCTTGATGGTGAATTTCAAATATAATGATAAAGCAGATCACTGAGTTTGATGGCTTTTGAGCTTAGTAATACCTCATTCTTCTTTGTACAGCCACAAATCTAAACCTCAAAAGATCTTCAGCATTTCACAAATCAAAGATATTATGGCCCAACTGGTAATTCTCAAAAAAATTCACTGCACTATCAAATCATTATAGAATCACTGAATGACATTATATCACTATCCTCTATTTCTGCTTTATAAGCATTTTCTCATCTAAGAGTTAATCTTGTTTAACCAGAGTCTGGATTTTTATTATGATAATTTTCAGAAATTTGTAACATTTCTCAAACTTTCAACTATGTTGTCATTTCTGTACAGTCATCACTCAGTCTATTCTACACTACTATTGCTTTGTACCTTTGAATATAGCTTCTCTTTCTACTGTCTTATAGTTCTAATTTTGTCTTTATCCTATAGAATACACTTTAAATCATCATATCACTGATAACAATCTAGCCAAAAAACCTTATATTGATTCAGAAAAACACAAATACAGAATTAGGTGAGAATAAGAATATTAGATTTTATAATTTAGTATCTGAAATTGTTTTACTAGCCATATAAACAGACTTCTCCTGCAGAACTATAGGCTAAAGACTACTTGTTGTGGTATTATAGGCAAAATAAGCCAACAACCAGTCTTCAAAGCTGTGAGAAAATAGCTTAAATCAGAAAATCATAGCTCAAATTTGGTGCATAAAAACCAGTATACAGAGGGTTCTAGTAATCAGTAATTGGAGACTCCTCAAAAAAATTCACTGCAATATCAAATCATTATAAAATCACTGAAAATTTATGATACACACTTTTAAGCATGTAATTAACATCATAATATACTTTGCTGGATGAAAGGTAGATGAGAGAGACTGAAATCCATCAGAAACTTGCCTGTACATTCAATATTTTAAACTATCACTGACTTGTATATGTAGGAATTGAATCCCCATAGACAGAGAGCTGAACAAGATTATTTTATCACTTCTTTTGATGTTCTGTTATAATAATGTAGTTCAAATGAAAGGAAACTAACAGTGAGACTATTCATAATGCAATCATAGCTACAAACTCTCTTTGTTGCCCACATAGCTTTACTTTTGCAATTCAGTTTGCTAGTCCTGACAATTAAGCAATAATATTAGGAATTAGTGAATATCACTGCAGTATATATCAAATAATTGCAGCTAGTTTCAGACTCCAGTAATCTTCTTTACTATTTTCTACAATCTTTTCTTTGGTTTCACAATAGACCTTTTATTAAAACTCTGCAATGATGTCAAGTACACATTTTAGCCTATTGGGTGAGTGATATAAGCTTTGATATTTATTTGTATTTGATTTTTAATGTTTTTCCAGTAAATTGTTTTATTTAATTTTGTGATAATATTAAAAATAAATATGTTTGATCAGAATATCATGAAATCCTATATATTCAATCTTTCAACATACTTCAACAAGAAAAGATAGTTATATCTGGCATATTGGATCTGAAAACATTTAAAGATAGATTCTATATGAAGCCAGAAGATCACTCACTTTAGGATACTCTCTGAATGATTCATTATTCATCTTTTCTGTGCTCAGATCTGTGGAAACTTGAACTGTTAGTTCAGTTTGTTAAACAGAAAAGAATTTCATAATAGAATCAGATATATCATCTTTTGTTATATGGTATTCATCTGCAATGTCATCACAATATCTGTTACAATTTTTCTGCTTATCTAATCTTATTAGAGTGCCTATCTAATCTCAGGCACTCTCTTTATCTATCTGGCCAGACTGGTAACCATGTCTGTATTGAATGACTTGTGCTATTGTGCTGCAACTTATAATAGATGCCTCAATAATGCTCATATTTCATTGTTTTATGCATTTGTACTGCACTCTTTAGTTCTAACTCACAGACAACTACAATAGGACAGACTATATTTATCTTAGACCCAGACATATATAAGTAGTGTAGCTCTCACTATAGTGAACTCAGCTTTGAGCTAAAGTTTATTCTATACCATTCACCTTTGAGCAACCTGTGAATGTCTTGGTCTTCACACTAAGTCAGATACTAAAGTGGACTCTGGTGTGATTGTATGAACATGATACAATATCAGTTTATTATGAGTTTGCACTTATGTGATGCTTGAATTTAACAATATCAGATGATATGATTTCTTAGTCCAGCATTGAGCTTGAATATATGACTAGTGAAAAAACAAAACAATGAATATAGCTTTGTCTGGCTGGACTAAGTCCTTCATTCATTTTTATTAATATGCCAATTTGTAAGAATTTATTCTTTATCTCTAATTTATAAGATTCTTGAACCAAGTGAGAAAATTACAGACAGCACATTCTATCTGATGTTTGTTTCAGTGCAGCTGCATAGACATATATTCATATTCTCTTTGTTTCAATAACAAAAAAAATATTTCAAATACTCTACTCTACTATAATTTGAAGATTTATCATCTGATTTGTCTGTATTTTCTTCTAAGCTTCTCTGATATTCACTGACTACTGTTTTCAGAATACTCATCTATCTCTGGTAGATAAAAGGTGGCACTGACAGAAGCTAAAGCAACTTGGATCAATTACATGGTATATGCTTTCTGAATGATAATTTAATATCAGTGAGACTAATGTATATTTTTTTCTTTGACTATATTTCTTTATCACTCAATATTTGCAGACTTACACATGAAAACCTCCAGAGAATGAATGTCACACTGATAGATAAAGTTTATGTTTTCAATTATTTTAGTTTTCAAGGTTACAAAGATTAGACTTTTGAATATGTGTTCAATAATGATGATTCAGAAAGTTGTTAGACTTTTTGCAGGCAGAAACACAAAACCTATAACAATTAGTGAAATCAAAGCACAGAATCTGAAGGCTGATTCAGATGAGTCTAGTTATATATCTATAAGATGATTATAATCTCCAAGAGGTGTAACAATTGCTTGCTATAGATGTTATAAACCTCTAAAGTGTGTACAGAGACTCAAAGTATGTATATGAACTTTTCTATAGCAGAAATATCACATAGATATCTGGATACTGAGCAGTGCAACCTATATGCAGCATAGACTTTTATTGTTGAAATCCTACATGTAGTCTCAGTGGTATACTTTTAGTGTCATTTCTTAGTATAAGAATAATAAGCTATAGTGTTAGAAGCTTAAAGGCATGAAGTCTTATTTATAGTTACCCTTTGAAGTCTTTAGATCAGTCTAAGAGATATGAAAATGATATATAAGAATAATAAATCCTTTCATGCAAATTAAAAGTTCACTAGTATATCATGTTTGTAAGACTATTGAGATACTATAGCATTCTCAGTCAGAGAGTGTTGATCTGTAGATGATCTGTATAATTAGTTCTATTAGAGGGATGTTGTATAAGTGTATAGTTTAGTATAGGTGTTGAGTAGTTTTGGCATATCTTAGCTGTAGGCTGTAACTTAGTTTTTTTCTATGTGATCTCTCTCTCATATGTTGTATAGTATTCTACTTATAATACTCATTTACTAATACTAAGTATGCTACATTAAATAGCCTTGATAACTGCAGTATTAAGCTTAGTGAGCATAGTGAACTATTTGTAATGCAAAGCCTTCAAAGCTGTGAGGATTGTACTAAGTGTAGTATATTTAAAAGTTTACTAGCTAATAGTATGATAATCCTTCTAATATTCCTTATAAATCTCTAACCAAATGCATGATTAGTTCTATACTATATATTAGCCTTCTATGTGCTAGCTGTGAGTAGCTTAAGCATCTACAGCAAGCTTTGCATACATATTGCAGTAGGCCTTATGGACTGTATTAAGATACTGCATGTATAATGAGAATGATGTATATCCTATATGATCAGATATCATTGTGCCTGGCTGTGCCTGTGATGCATAGCTATTGAAGAGAAAGTTTATATATCATGAAAAGTTTGTGATAAAAGTATATGAGTTGAACTTGTAATAATTAGTTTACTGAAAGCCTGCTTAAAGGCTAAAATCAAAATTTATTATTAAGGCCTATGATTTCAGAGTATACAGAGCTTAAAGGCTCATCAATGAGCATTAATTATGCTTAAAAAAAAACTATGCAGATGTTGAATGCTGAATATCCAAGATCAACATCTTTACAAATAAGTATCTGATTGTGCTGATTTATAAGGATTATTCTCTTTTTTAAAGTCATATCCTATATTATATTTATAAACATATAGCTTCTATTGGTATCTTGTTATTGTATCAAATTCTCACAATAGAATATTACTAAAGCATAGTTCCAACAAAAAACACACCAAGTAAGTGATTCTATTTCTCTCAATTGAAATATTTTAATGATTGTTCTTAAAAAGCAAGATTTTTATATTAGATTCACTCAGTCATCCTCATTGAGATAATATCAAGTCTTTAAAATTATTTTCAGCACTTGAAGCTCTTTATAAGAAGGATGTTCTAAAGTTGAAAAGGCAGAGTCCAATTGGACTACATATAAATATAAGTAACAGAATTTAGATTAGCAGTTGTTGAATAAGCTTAGATCTCAAAGCAATCAAACTTTTACAATCATAAAATATACATGTTGCACTTTGCTAAAATATTCATATTGAATCCTGCAGTTTATCTGAAATATATAATATGTTTCTTCTTTTTAATATTCTTCTTTTTTATATTAATCAAGTTTAGTCTTTCCAATTACCCTATGGTCTTGATCAAAAGACATTTTAGCAGATAGAGAAAATTGACATGCTCTAAAATACTCTTGCTGCAGAAATCAAAGAGCTTTTAAAAGAATAGTCAACTTAGATATCAGATTATAAAAATAATACAGACAAAGGCAAGAGTGATTTGAAAAGCAATGTTGAAATCATTGATGCTCTCTTTCATCCTCAGAAAAGAAAGAGAACAAATGTGGATAGTTCAGAGGATTTAGATGTAGAGGAACATAAGCATAACAAATGCTTAAAAAAAGTAGCTATATTTGTTTATTCATAAACTAATATCTATATGTAGTTCTCTGCTAAGAGTATACTGAGATCCTGATGTGAAAGCCAAGAATGCATTCTGTATAATATTAGCTGCTTTTGGCAATATCAGAACTTTAATTTTGAACTAAGTTTTCACAGCAGTCTAGTTCATTTTAGTTTATAAAAAAAGACACTATAAGAGCTTTTCATTTAGTGAAGCCTTTATCAATTCTCAAAAAGCTATCAGTATAATGATAGAAAACACTTTTCTCACATAGAACAATAGACTTAACATATATTTTTGTTTAACAGTATTTGAAACCACTCTTCTAGTCAAGTCTTGTAGTGAAAAGATATAATTGGCACTTTCAGTTATCAAGCTCAATAATCTAGCTATATTACTAATGCCTCTGTTCACAGCTACTTTGGTGTTTGTATGATATTTTCTCATCTATTAGATTTGAACTGATGGATTGGTTTTAGCAATACTTTCACTTATTTTATACTGACAGAACTATTCTGCTGGTCTTAGTTCCATAGTTGCAGATTTGCAGCTGCTATATTTGTCTATCTTAGCTTTCAAAACATAGTTGTGATATATATTTTCATATTTGTTTCAGATGTTTTCTCCTAAAAAGTCCATATAATAAGTCTCTACTCTGAATACTACAAAGTCTATTTCTGTTTTCACTTATTATCTCATTTCTTCATTAAATACAAGAATATACACTCTACTACTTTTTTTTTTTTTTATATTATAGATAGCAAGCAATAAAATTATATTTAACTACACATTTTATGGAGCATACTCAGACTCAGATGTACTTTCATCACTCTTGTCTTCCTCTTCCTTGCTTCCTTGTAGTCCTCACATATGCTCATCTCTAATTCTGAGTTATAGTAGTCAACATGTTTCAAACTTTCTTCACTTATTTTATTCCCATAAAGAAGATAGGTAACTCTTAAGTTTAGTTTTTTTGCTGGTACTTCTAAATTGGCAAAAATTTCAACATTTAGTTCAGTCATGAGTATACTGACAATATTAAAAAATCTGACCTATCCAAGATTTCTTTCTTTTACTAAATATCAAAAATAGGATTCACATGCAGACACTCCTTCTTTTTCTTACAGGTGTTCAAAAACTCATCAGTCAGATCTATACACTAAAATATATTCAGTGATTTCTTGATCTTTGTTTTAACAGTTTTCAAGGCATGCAGAGCATCAGAGTTGTCACAGAGATGCTTCCACAGTTTGTGGACTATATGAGAATAGTATATGAAGAATTATATAAAATAAGCACTAGAACTCACAGAAAAATCTCCTATATCTATTGACTGAGCAAGAGCTTGTGAATTTTCTGTGGCTTTATAGATGAGAGAGAAATATCAACTGGTATTATGCTCTCAAGTGCCTGATAAGAGATATGTAGATACTAGTTACTGTAGTAATCATTGTTTTGTACACTTTATGATTACCCTCCATGCAATAAAGTAAAGCAGATGAAAATATCACAAGTTTTCTAAAGTGATTATATTAAGCAGGTCATTTCTTATTATATCAGGAATATCCACCTGGACTGAAATATTGAGACAGAAAAGTCATCAGAAGTTAAAGTGACTTATATGCTACACTCTCTTCTTATTGTATACTATATGAAAGTAATACATCATATAGAGGAGATATCGATGAAGCTTTATATACAGAACATTGACAATTCTGTATTCAAGCATGTATGTATGAATGCAACTAGTCACAAATTTGCTTAGCATAAATATAGTATAGATATAATGTTCTTTAATGACAGAGTTCTTAAGGGTGATAACCACATGATGTGTATCTGGATGCTTATAACTGCACTGCTATTAGTATATTCCATATAGTAATTAGGCACACTTATAATGCTGACTCTGGTTTCAGCAATATCATCTCAGCCTCCTATTTCTCAGATTTTGAAATAAAACCTGATGCTCAGTCTCTCATGTACTCATGTACTCAGCTGTCTTAGAGTGAACACTTATGATATTGGAATATATATTATAACTTCCTCTCACAATAGATTTCAACAACTATACCAACACAATAGCAATCACAATAAATGTAGCTGATAGCATCTTTAGTGGCTACCAACTAGAAGCTCATTTCAGAGACCAGATACTTTATTTCAAATATATCTGTTAGTAAGTCTGATATTTGTTCAAATGCTTGAAGATAGCTTATAAGATACTAGAAGAAATAATTATAAGTATGAGAAGAAAACAAATATGGGGATTGCTTATAACTGTAATGGGTCAGAATCATAAGTAGTAGTATATGACAAGGAGAGAGCATTCAGAATATGACCTTCATTTTTGAGGTTTTCTTCATACATTTCACATAAAGATATATTGATATAGATATTCTTTTGTCTCCTTGAAAGCTTATCATTGATGATCTGGTGGAGAGCTAAAATATCTAGATATTAAAGAGATAAATCATGAACCTTGAATCTCTTAAAGACTATCAATATTTTTAATCATAGCATGAGTAAGGTTTGCATTGTCATAATCATGGAATAATACATGTCCCTTCTCATTTATTGACTGCTGTACCTTGAGTTGTCTAATACAATGTATTAATTCCAACCAACCATTATAGCATAGTCATCTGACTCTTAGAAAATTTATGTTAGAAAACTGAGAAATAGAAAGATGATACTCACATTTGACTAAAGAAGAAAATAATCAAAAGAGATATTAGTATTTGTGATATGAATCCAAACAAGTAGAGAATGAATTCTGATCTAAGACCAGAAGAGATTACAATTAATCTTGGTGTTCTTCATCAAGGCATGTATAGTATCTAGACTATCATCTTGTGGATGTTTTCTTGAGGAAGAGAAATCAGGTTCTATTATTTCAGTAATTAGTAAATGCAGAGCCAACAGCATTAAAGTTCACCAACTCTGATTATTATCTTGAGATAGCTGTGTGTATAGTATTTTTATTCTTTCTTATTTAAGAGATTATCATCCCAAACAGTTTATTGAGTTTGAGGCAGATTTCTGATAGTTATTTCTTCAACTGAAATTAGATCAAGATTGCCTCATTGCCTTTTCATCTAGAAAATTACAGAAGTTTTTATATCTCTATTTATATACAATAAATGTCAAAGTTTAGTGAATACAACAAACATCTTGCCAAAGGAATGTTAGAAATAGAGAACATATAATAGAAGAGGGGGTGACCTGTGCTATAAGTATCTTAAAAGTGATTCTTCAGCTTAAAGGAGGAGAGCAAGACCTTTCTCTCTTTTACTTGATAAACTCTCCTTCTATGCTTTCTAAAATTGAGATGGCTTTATGCTGCAAGAGAGATTCTATCCAGATACCCTCCATTCTATTAAGCCATTCAGAAATATTATTTCTGATTTTACTTTCCAATTCAGCTATTGAGTTTTCCAGTACAAAAGAAAGAGCCTTTGCAAACCACTCACTGTCATTTTATTCTCACTTAAACTGCTTCTCTGTGTCTATTGTTGATTGTATTTTTATGATTTGCAGTTCAATGTCACTGAGAAACTTCTTTATCTCAATGTCACTAGTCTAAAATCTACATGCTATACCAATAATGCAATATCAAAGCAATTTTTTGATATATAGGAGTAAATCTGACTTCCTCAGAGAGGACAATCATTCTCTGACTTTATAGAGACTTCAATGACAAAATTAACAAATATATTGAGAAGGTTCTTACTTGTAATGCTTGAAATGTGTTTAGCATCTGGCTCATTTCTTTTTTCAAAAGTAGCACTAGTAATAAAATTGCTACAGTATTGAAAATACTTGCTTCTATTGAAGCAAATTTTTTTGAATCTCTTCATTATTTCATTATTTTCCATGATCATATTGACATATGAATGATGAAAGTTGTCTACAATAAAACTGTATATAACAAATTCAAAGGGAAAGAATACACTTTTAATCAAAATCTTTTTCATGAAGATGTCTGTTTCACTTCATGATACTAAAAAATGGTTAGAAGAAAGAAAAGCAGGTTTAGTGAATACTAATGTAGAAAAGTAGTCTTATATGAAAAGTGATATCATCCAAGATACAGAGTGTCTTTAGTGAACTCTTTGCTGACTCATATTTTCAATGATTGGTCAGAAGACAGACATTTGTGTAGAGAATGATCTGACTTTCAGTTGCCTCTAGCACTACTGCTGGAAGTGATGTTAACATGTGATTAGTATACATCTAAAGAGATGTTTGAATTTCATCTAGTTTGTTTTGCCAATGATCAAATCTTTTTAGATACTGATATAATGATCAGATAGAGTTTAAAGAACAACTTGAAAATTAAATGTACTCTAATATGACTTCATTCCAGTTAGATTGCTTTCAGAAAACTTAGGTAGTAAGATTAAGTAGGCAATCAAAAAAAACCCACAGCAATATCTATTGCTTTTACCATTACAAGTGTATCTAAGTGGTTTGCTGATTTGTTGGTGCTGCAAATAGAAAAAATTGAATTAATGGTATGTTTCAGGGAATCACCTTTGCTTCAACTTTCATCCACCATAAATTTGAGAGTTTATTCTATAGCCTTTCCAAATTCTAATATCTCTCAATCCTAATCACTGGTTACTGTCTGGATGTTGTACTATTTCTCAGGATCCAGAGGAGTGAGAAAAAATTGTTAACACAGAACAGATAAGAACCAAACCAAAAGAGACTACTTTGTGGCTATATATCTCTGTATCTTTTCTTCTGCTAAGAAAACAGATTAGTCAATGAATTCATGAACTCTAATAACTAAACTGCTAATAATGTATTTTAAGGATAAGAGGATGGAATATATGCCAAATGATTCTTTACTCTATCATATTGACAAAGTGGCCTATCTCAGTTTCTTGACAGGAGATGAGAGCTTTGATATTTTAAGAAGTATTCAAAAATAAAAGAGAATGGAGTAGAAAAAATAGCAAAATAACATACCAGAGGCTCTGTGTAGCTTCAATGATTCAGTTGACATGATCATGTTAGTAAAAAAAAATGATAATTTCACATCAACAATCTACAGTATCTGTAACTGGAGAATTTAATTTGTCATTATAACTACATATAAAATAAAAGAGTTTATAAACTACAAAAGAATAAGGTGCCAGTTTGAGTTACCACTATGCTAGAACACAGAATTATATAGGGACATTTATAAGATTTTTAATTTTTTAAAAAAAAGCTCTTAAAAATCATTATCTCTATTGTTGTCTAAAAGCACTGTCTAAAACAGCAATCAAATTTTGTTCACTCTGAATTCAGAAAGAACAAGATTTGATTATCACAGTAGGATGTCAACTCTCTATGGCTGTTATGATTTTTCCTTTTTTCTTTTTCTTTTCCTCGGAAATGACCCCTATCTTTGCTTAGTCAGGGCATCTAGGCCAGCATCTAGGACTGTGAGAAAGCTTGGTCAGCAACCCAGTTGGTCATTGTCTTATCGAACGGCTGTGCACTGTGAAGGGAGAGACAATACCTCTTTTGTCACTAAACAGCAGCAACAGCAATGACGATAGCATGCCAGACAACAGCCTTTATGGAGAGCCTGGCAACAGCAGGGGTAACAGCTCTATGACAGACAACAGCCTTTTGTAAACATTTATTTATAGCACGATAACAGAATAGTATTTAAGTAGTGTAGCTCTCACTGTAATACCTCAGCTTTGAGCTAAAGTTTATTCTCTACCATCCTATCTTGAGCGACTTGCAACGCCTTGACCACACACCTCTGTTAACACATCAGTGAACTCAGTCAGACATACCTGAAGTGCAAGGTACCAAACTGTTTATCATATATTAATAGTCACATGGAGTTTGGGCTTAACAATTAGCTCGAAGCTTCTTGCTTCCCTTTCTCAGGCCCAACCGTGCTGAGAAACTGAATGCCCCCTGCCTTAAATCTGTCCGACCTGAACTTTACTCATGAGTTCTTCGAACTCTTGGCTTCTATCATTGGAACCTTGATCGGCTTATTGGTGATCATACAGCTGTGCCGTAGACACCAATCTATTACCGCCTGGGCCATTCAACACTACCAAGAATTCCAATGTATCCGCACAATTCTTCGAAATGTCACATCAGACCTCCCCCTCCATGACATCCCTCCCTCTGTCTGAAACTCCATCTGACACCCCAAGAAAACAGAAGACGGGCCTAGGGGCTCGACTGAAGAATGTCTTAGGGAAGAGGAGGAGCAGCAGTGGCAACACGAATACCCCCCAAGACCCCCGTCGGCAATCATCCAAGACCTTGGAAACCCTTAGGCTACAGGGTTTTGATGACCCCAACCCGACACCCCCATCCCCTCCCCCGAGTGCAGTGTCACTGCATCAAGAACAACTGTTGCCTAGTCTGGAATTGGGTGCTGGGCTAGAGACTCCCTGGATGCCGTTCGGATGGCTCCAGACACCAGAAATGTCGACAGACATCACCAACATGCCTCGTCAACAAGAAGTAGTAGGGGAACAAGAGTCAGTAGTCCTGACCCCTTCTTTGATGACACCAACAGGAACGAGGTCCAATACTGGCAAGAGGCATCAAGAGCAGCCAGTAGAATGGAACAGGGAAGAGCCAAATGCCTACCAAGGCATAGTCCAGTGGTACCAAACCCAATACGGCCAACCCCCCAGTCTCTTGCCAACTTCCTTGAAGCTCCTGACTTTCTGTTCTGAGAGCCAACCTCTCCCCCCAGAGAGCCTGACCCTTGGACTGGGCCAGTTGCCAGAGTCATCCGTGCTGATGACTACTACCATGAGGAGCCAACACTCCTCAATGACAACTGCCTGTTATCATACGGGACCGACACCATCACCAAAACTGATGATATCCCCATCTGGAGAGATGAGATACCATCAGACCAGGGAACAATCAGGGGTGACAACGAACATATTGACCCCACTGGGGACCTCAAGAGGGACCTCAATGAGCCAATCACTGCCCTCTTCCTTCATCCCCAGTTCTACAGAAACTTCCACTGGTATCGCCAAGCAGTGGCACCATCAGCAGAAGGAGAAGAAGAGGAGCAGCCTGACCAGGAGTCTACTCCTTGACCCAGATCCAATGATGCCGGCACAAGTACTCAACCCCAACCTATGCACGGTGACAACCTTCAGCCAGCAAGACAGTTCCCTCCATGAGGGGACCACCGACAGGGGAGCTGAAGGGGACGACAAGGCCAAGAAGGAGGACCAAGGCAGTCAGACAGTGGACCCCATCCTTGAATGGGGGAGTATTGTCAGCATAACTACACGCCAAGAACAGGAGAAGAAGCAACAAGAATGAGAGGCACGGGAGGAAGATTTTATCCAGTTATACCAAGAGCAGGTAGCCAAACTATGGAGGGATGATCTCTGGCTATGATTATCCCAAGGATGAAGGTATACAGCCACTGATCCCATCGAGCGGAAGGAGATTTTACAGTATGCTGCAACCAAGCATGCCATTTTTAATTTCAATCAGCGATATTTACATTATCAGATGATGGCGATGCCACCATATCAACCAAGATTTGGCAGGTGGGAGGCACCAATGCCATGGACGCCAAGTGTGATGCTGCCCAAGTCGGCTAACATGGCATCCTCAATCCAAAGGGCAACATCAAGATATTTGCTCGCCACATCGGCTGTCTGCAGTACAGCATCTCGGCTGACCTGATCCTATAGGCAGCTGAGAATCTATCACCCCAATCCCTGGACTGGCACAGGAAGCTGACTATTGGGAGGACAGCCACCACCTGATGAAGCCGAAGGGAGCAGATCAGTTCCAACCGACAAAAAGAAGGATGACCCCAAAGCAACGGCACAGGGGTGGACTATCATAGATGGACAGATCGTCTGAAAGAAGGGGCCACTGACTCCAAGAAGCCCTGTTGCCGATGATGGGTCTCTGCATTCCTTTCTAGGGCCCCTGATGGATTGGGCTGGTCTCCCTAGGGGGGAGCCTCCAAATCCAATGTCACCTCTTGATCCAAAGGCACATATACTAAACGTCAGACCGATGTTAGGATGGGAACCTCTTCCATTTAAAGGGGCTTCTGACAATATTGACCACTTTCTGATGGATTGTGACCAATACTTCCAGGTCTTTGCCTCATACTTCCTACATAACATGTACAAGGTGAACTACATGACCACCTACTTTGAAGACAAGGCCAAAGTATGGTGGGTACTACTGGCCCCAGACTTCTGGTTGACCACCTGGCAACACCACCAGTATCCCTCCTGGCCAGTACTGAGGCAGATGATCCATGACAAGTTCACAGATCCTGCTGTACGAGAAGTCCACAGGTTGAAGATGAAAGAATACAAGATGGGTGACAAGGCAGCACCAGACTACTTCAACAAGTTGGAGTGGCTCAGAAAACTTGCTGGAATCCAGGGTGACATAGCTGACTCAGGACAAATGGTCGAGTATATGAAGTGGGGACTGCCACCTCATTACCTAAAGACCATTTTGGATCTTGGCCACAGTGTCCCTGTTGGCTACGATGATTGGAAGGCCTGAATTATCCTAATGTGGCAGGAACAACAATGACAGAAGGCAGAAGCAGCGAACCTGTGGGAGCAGCACAGGTATCAGGGACAGGGCTCGAAGCCCTCCACCTCCCATGCGACCATGTCTGCCAGGCCTGGTGGCTCAGCCCCAACTTTCTAGAATGACGGGAAGTGAACTGGTAAGGGCCCAAGCACCAGAACGGGGAAGCAGATTGATGTGGATCACCTCAAGAAGGAGGGGAAGTGCTTGAATTGTGGCCAACCAGGTCACATGGTGCAGAACTGCCCCGAGAAGAAGAACAAATGCACGTGGGAGGAAATCAGAGTGCAGATTGCCGAGTTAGCAAAAGAAGAACAGGACCTCAGGGACAAAGACAAACCCGAGGAGGTAAAAGATGAGGCTGAGCAGTGAGCGATTCTGCTGACTCAGCCAAGGGACTGATTAATAGATCACAGACTGCTGGACAGACTGACATTTCATCTTCTTTAGTATTACCCCCTATGTCTAAATTATGCGTGCATTCGAATATACCTGACCCTATTACTCAGAACTCAGAATCGCCTAAGGAACCAACTCCAATAACTCAAGCACCAACGAAGGGCCAAAGAGGGGCAGAGAGCCCCAAAGGTACATCACTATCGAAGATTTCTCATGCTAAAAAAATAAAACAGACTCAACTGCCTTCGGGCTGAACAGGGAAAGAGAACCCCACAGATTGGCTAAAACCCTTCGATACTGAATGGACTTGGAGGGCCATCAAGAATGCCAAGGATGAAGCAGCAGCAAAAGCCATACTCAAGAATTGGGTTCATAAAATCTGAGTCAAGGAAGTGATCAATAATATGATCACAGGGATGCAAGCTGCAGAATGATGTTGAGCTTTGAAATGGCTTGATGAGTTATATGAACCCCATAAATTCATTTGATGAGCCAATTCCACAGGAAAGGACTTATTGGCCAAAGCACAAATTGAGACATTAATGTCTCGATCAACTCATGCAGTCACTGCCCTAATCAACAGCGGCTGCACAGGGAGTAGCATTAACTGAGCTTTTGTCAACAAGCATCAATTGCCCACTCGGGCAACAGCAGCACCCATCCCTGTCTACAATGCAGATGGAACAAAGAACCAAGCCAGATCAATTACCGAATACATGGAGCTTAGGCTCACTATCAGTGATCATTTGGAATGGATCGATTTAGCAGTAACCGACCTCGAAACAAAGGAGATATTCCTTGGTCATGATTGGTTAATCAGACATAACCCGCTGATTAACTGGAAAACTGGACACATCATATTTGCTTGGTGCCACTGCTGAAAGATCCCATTCGAATTATCAGATGAAGATCCGGAGGACAGATGGGATGAAGAAATGGAAGATGGAGAAACCATCCTCACTGTCGACCTACAAAGGGCCATTAGCATTTGGGCAGTACACCATGCTAATGACCTAGCAGCAAGGGCCAATGCTGAAAAAGGAGAAAAGACATTTGAAGAAATGGTACTTGAATGGGCATGTGACTATCAGGATTTATTCAAAAAAGAAAGTTTCGATGAACTACCCAATGTGAAGCCCTGAGACCATGCCATTAAATTAATCTCCAATGCAAATGCCAATCTAGACTGCAAATGCTATCCGCTAAGCAACAATGAACAACAAGAACTAGACAAGTTTCTCAAAGAGAACTTGTCTAGCAGAAGGATCTGACCATCAAAATCACCAATGGTGTCACCCTTCTTTTTCATCAAAAAGAAGGACAGAAAACTTCGACCCATACAAGATTATCGAAAGCTCAATGAAATGACAATCAAGAACTGCTACCCACTTCCATTAATCTCTGAGTTGATGGATAAACTCCAGAGCACAAGGTACTACACCAAACTGGATGTTTGGTGGGGATACAACAATGTATGCATCAAAGAAGGCGATGAATGGAAGGCCACTTTTTGAACCAACCATGGTTTGTTCGAACCGACAGTCATGTTCTTTGGGCTAACTAATTTGCTGGCCATGTTCCAGTGGATGATGAATGACATCTTTAAAGATCTCATTGCCATGGAAAAGGTCATGATCTACTTGGATGACATACTTATCATGTCCAAAACCAAGGAGGAACACCGATGCATAGTACGCCAGGTGTTATCCTTAATGAGGAAACACCGACTCTTCCTTAAGGCCAAGAAATGTGAATTCGAGGTATTAGAAACTGAATACCTCGGAGTCATTATCAGTGAAGGAAGTATCAAAATGGACCCCATCAAGGTAGCAGGAGTAACCGAATGGCTGGAACCTACCAAAAAGAAGGAGCTACAATCATTTCTTGGATTCACAAACTTCTACTGACAGTTTATCTGAGATTACAGCAAGGTCATCCGACCAATGACACAATTGACTGGAAATTCCCCATGGACTTGGGGAATTTCCCAACAGGTGGCATTCAATGATCTCAAACGTCGATTAGTGGAAGACATCATCTTGGCAATTCCTAGCCAAGATGGAAGGTTCTGGGTGGAGGCAGACTCTAGTGAAGATGCAATCGGAGCCATCCTCTCACAGGAACAAGATAACAAATGGTGACCAGTCGCCTTCATGTCCAAAGCGCTCACAGCAATGGAATGCAACTATGAGATTTACGACAAAGAACTTCTTGCTATAATGCTGGCTCTCACTGAATGGTGGCATTACCTTATTGGAGCCAATCACACATTTGAGATCTGGACAGATCATCAAAATCTCCAATATTTCCGACAATCCCAAAAGCTAAACTGCAGACAAGCCAGATGGGTCACTGAACTATCGCAGTACAAATATACACTGCATCATAAGGCTGGAGTGGTGAACAAGAAAGCCGACTTCCTCAGCTGCAGGGCAGATCATAACCAAGAAGGAGATGACAACAAAGAGGTCATACTATTACAACCTGAACACTTCTGGGCAATGATTATGCCCACAGAAGAAGAGGTGCACGAATGCATCAAAAGTGCCACGAGGGATCCCCACAAGTGGGATCAAAGAATCGCCCCATCACTCAATCATGAGTGCAGGCTAAAGAAAGAGGGAGGCTTGATCTGTTATGATGAACGGATCTACATCCTGAGAGATCAAGGGCTTCGAGGTGATATCATCACCACCTGTCATGATCATGCGACTGCCAGACATCCTGGGATTGCAAAAATCAAAGAATTGGTCTTGAGAGAATACTGGTGGCCTAAAATGGACTATGATATTGCCTGATATGTCAAGGCATGCGAGGTTTGCCAGCGAGGCAAGACTTCAACACAATCAAGAGCAGCTCCATTACATCCGAATGAGGTCCCTTCATCACCATGGACCCACATTTCAGTAGATATGATAACTGGACTTTCCAAAAGTGATAGCTATGATGCAATTATCATCATCATCGATCACTTCTCAAAAGCAATCATTCCGATTGCCTGTTCCACAGAATTGACATCTGAAGAATGGGCAAAAATACTATGGGACGAGGTTTATGCAAAATACGGCATGCCTCAAGTAGTAATTTCAGACCAAGGACCACAATTTGTCTCCAAATTCTTAGATGACTTATACTGATTACTCAATATCAAATGAAATGCCTCAACGGCATATCACCCACAGACAGATGGCCAAACAGAATGAGCCAACCAAGAGATTGAAAAGTACTTGCAACTTTTCATCAACTATCAACAAGACGACTGGACAGAATGGCTAGCGCTGGCAGCCTTCCAACACAACAACAGGATTCACTCAGCAATAGGTAAAACACCGTTCTTTGTGAACTATGGTCGAAACCCACCAGTTGCACAAGTGAGATGGGTGCATGCTACAACACCTGCCTTGATGGACTTTGCAGTGACAATGGCAAAGATCCATGAAGACACCAAGAAGGCCCTCAAGAAAACTGCTTCAACAATGAAGAATCAGTATGATAAACATTGACGACCATCCCATGAATATTTCGTCAATGATAGGGTTTGGCTCAATACAACAAATCTACATCTCCCAAGGCCAAAGCAAAAACTGGTGGACAAACGAACAGGACCCTTCAAAGTACTACGAAAAATCGGAAACTCCACATACAGGTTGCAGATCCCAGCAACCTGGAAAATTCATAATGTTTTTAATGAAACATTGTTAACACCATACATCGCACCAGCATTTCCAAACCAAGAAAAGCCACCACCGCCTCCACCAGACCTCATCGACGACAAAGAACACTATGAAATCGATGAGGTTCTAAACCACAGAAACCAAAAGGTTTGAGCACATGGCAGAGGCATGAAAACAACCATTGACTATCTAGTCAGCTGGAAAGGGTATGGACCAGAGTCAAACCAATGGGTCAACAAAAAATATATGAATATGGAGAATGCTATACAGGATTACAAACACAGAATCAATACAGTGAATACAAAGGGGGTCATGTTCAACATTATGTCAAAAACATCATCTGACAAGGAGTCAAAGTCAGCAATCACAGATAATGCAGTGGCGACAAAAGGAAGGGAGATGATATCTAGCCAGATATACATCAACCGACCTGCTGTCAGCAGAGGACATGTTGAAGAGGATGATGAAGATGACCCTCCAACGAGTGAGCCAGAAATGGTGGAGACAACGACACCTTTGACTTGTTGAAAGCCTGCCATGAAAATGATGACAGGTCCAGCAGATCGGCCACCTCCTTCCAGCCAGAAAGACTTACCCTAACTTAACCATCAGGACAATGGTCTTAAGGAGGGGGTAATGTTATGATTTTTCCTTTTTTCTTTTTCTTTTCCTCGGAAATGACTCCTATCTTTGCTTAGTCAGGGCATCTAGGCCAGTGTCTAGGACTGTGGGAAAGCTTGGTCAGCAACCCAGTCAGTCATTGTCTTATCAAATGGCTGTGCACTGTGAAGGGAGAGACAATACCTCTTTTGTCACTAAACAGCAGCAACAGCAATGATGATAGCATGCCAGACAACAGCCTTTGTGGAGAGCCTGGCAACAGCAGGGGTAACAGCTCTATGACAGACAACAGCCTTTTGTAAACATTTATTTATAGCATGATAACAGAATAGTATTTAAGTAGTGTAGCTCTCACTGTAATACCTCAGCTTTGAGCTAAAGTTTATTCTCTACCATCCTATCTTGAGCGACTTGCAACACCTTGACCACACACCGCTGTTAACACATCAGTGAACTCAGTCAGACATACCCAAAGTGCAAGGTACCAAACTGTTTATCACATGTTAATAGTCATGTGGAGTTTGGGCTTAACAATGGCATACACACAAAGTATACTACTCAGCCAAAAATGACACTTCAAACAATTTAGTGCTGATAGGCATTCTAAGTCTATTTAAAATTAAAAAAACATGTTTGATATGACTGGCTGCAGATTCTAGCTATTTGTAAACCCTTCTAAAATATAATACTTTTAGAAATAGCATGCAAACCACATACAAACTGTTTCTACTGAAATTTATACTATATGTTTCAGAAACATATTTACAAAAGGCCCAAATACAGGCTCCAAATTAGTTCTGCTACTATATCTGGAATACCATTCAAGATCATTATTTTGATAAAACATTTTTTATCATTTGCTTCTGTCAGATTAAGTGAAACCATGTCTTTAGAGTAATAATAAGTCTTTAAATAGCTGCACAACAACCTTAGAAGTTATAAAGGTGTAGATTGTGATAGAAGAGAACATATAAGGTCTATATTGCAGCATTCTTCTCTGGATTGTGATGAATCTATATAGAGAGCTTAAGTTCCTTGTTATCAAATTTACTGATGGAGATGTTTGAAATATTCTCAGTTATAAGAATATGTGACAGTATCTTTTATGAAGCAGAACAGTGCATACTTTTTTGGCTTAATTTGATGAGGCTTCAAAACTCTCTGTTCCTTTTCTTTCTTTAAATGCATTTAGACACCAGATATCAGTGATAGAATTCTTAGCATCAGAAGGGTTGGGCTGCAAGTTAGCATTATAGGTATAGTAGGTAATTGAGCAAGAAGTCCAAATACAATATTTTATCTGAATATCTGGCAGATGAGTGCATTATCAAAAGACTCAAACTCATATGTTGCTTGATATTAGGCTGGAGATTCATTGAGCTGTATAAGAGTAAGTTGTCTATAAAAAAAAATATGTTAATACTATTCAAAGCCATTCCACTCTGAACATACTCATCAGAAAACACTCTAGAACATTTTCTGAGAATGACAAACCAAAAGGTCCTTCTAGGACTATCAAAAGCACTAGTTATCTCTGGCCATATATTTCAAGCTTGAAAAGATTAGTGAAATATCACTGAGTCCTCCATAGTATTGTCTTCAATAAATAGGTTCAGATGTGAATTTAAGGTCTTAGTTTACTTTGAGAATACTATTGTATCTAGAATGACTAAAAGTGTCCTTTAAAGTTAGTCAAACAAGTTACTCACAGTTATTGTATTATTCTTAGGCTAAGAGCACTACTAGTTTGACTAGAGTGTGACTGGTCAAGTGTTTATCCACTTGTAGAAAGTAGGTTCAGTTAAAGAGTGCTAATAGTCTTCTGAGCATTCTCAGTCAGCAGCACAGTAGCTCAAAACCAAAGTCACTTTTATTATAATCATATCTCACTCCACTAATATGAGTGATACCTTTGTATAGCTCACTATTAATGAATAAACATCTTTTGAACAACACTCCCTTAATCATTGAGTCTGCAGAATGCTTCTATCATACTCAATACATTTAAATTCAATATATTGATGATAAGTGTAGAGTTTAAGAGGTTTTAATGTTGGTTGTAGTTCAGTGTCACCCACTAGTCCTTTTGCCACTTTCTGTTACTGAGCACATTACCAGAGACTCTTTGGCCTGACAGATCTTAGGTTTTTTATCATCAAGTTCACAGAAACAAAAACTGCTTCAGATAGTTGAGATGCTTTCAACTGCAAATGATCCATCCTGCTGCTGAGTGTATAGATGGTATGGTAGATTTACTTGTCACAAAGCTTGAAAATTTGATGTTCATCTGAAAGAAGTAAGCAAGTGTTTGTAGAATGAATAATATAAAGTGATGTTTGATAAAAATCTATTGTTTATGCTATAAATCTGTCTTCAAATGTATGATATAAGCATCAAGGTGATGTCAAGATCAATTTTTAAATGCAGGCACTGAATTGAATTCAAAAAGAGATTGAGATTCTCCTTATACTTAGCACTTCTTCAATCTATATATTTCTCATGTCTCTGAAAAGTGGCTAGATGTATTCCTAGAGTTAGCTCAACCAACAATAATGGCAGTAAAGAGACTGAATACTAAGAGGACATTAATCTGAGAGTCAGGAGAAAGTATTACAATGTCACAGAAGATTTTTGACACTTTCAAGTCAAACAGCACTTGGACTTTCTGTTAGGCCTGAGTGACACATGAACTAGAACATGTGGTAAATAAGTGCTGTATCACATTTGTACAATCATGCTTAAGTCCACTGATGTGTTTATCATCATTATGTCCTAAGATCAATGCAAGTAGTTGACTCAAGATAAAGCAGTAGAATAAAAGATAGTTTGAGACTAGAGATATATGGTGCTGTCTACACTACTTATATACCTCTAAGTCAGTGGCTAAATATACTACTACTAATTGTAAGTATCTGTACTATAGTACTTGTTGTCTTGATGAGACAGTGTTGTCCAATTATGAGCATCTGCATCATAGTGCTTGAGATGGTGTTGCCCACAAGAGAGTTATTGTGCTATTGTCAGGGCATCACTATGGGACCAGAGACAATGGCTGATTGTGCTGACCAAGATTGTTCTACAGTCCTAAACACTGGTATAGGTGCCCTGACTAAGTATAAATAGG
The DNA here is from genome assembly GCF_019112545.1 of Guyanagaster necrorhizus. NCBI lineage: Eukaryota > Fungi > Basidiomycota > Agaricomycetes > Agaricales > Physalacriaceae > Guyanagaster > Guyanagaster necrorhizus. Next base: position 1,520,080 of record NW_025064888.1, on the reverse strand, counting down.
GGTTAATACTGTGGAAATAAGAATAAAAGTGGAAAAATCATAACACTTTCTCTGAGGGTAATATTACAATTTTCTCTATATTTTTTTCTTTTTCTTATTTTATCAGGGTGTCTATCTTATCTTGAGCACTTTCTCAAAGAGCATGGGATGTTTAGATAATCACAACAGATGAGGCACCATTGTACTCAGTCACCTCATCCACAGACAATTTTCCATTGTCTTACCCTCAATGACCAGGCAGAACTAGTATCATAGTATATAATAATACAATAGATGATAGTTATATTTATTATAAGCTGAATAGTATATAAGTAAAATGGCTCTCACTATAGTAGTTCAGCTTCAAGCTATAAGTTTATCTCACACTATCTTCTCTTGAGCCCAGCCTGTCTCTGGCCTTGAAGCACTCTACCTACCAGAACACATTTAGTGGACTCTGGTGTGACTGTATGAACACAATACAGCACTAGTTTATCACATGTTCAGATCACATGCCAGTTAGATCTAACAGCTAATAGCAAAGCAATAGAGCATAATTGCCATTTAACAAAGGCATCTAATATATTTGAGAGCTCAGATGCTTCAGATATAGCTGGGTAGATATCAAAGGTACTTTGAAAGTTACCTGATCAATTATTGAATGTTAATAGCCCAGTCTAAAAATGATACATAAAACTGGACTCAGCTATCTGACATGTGTGTGAAACTTTTTCACTCTTTTTAGTTTACCATATGCTATTCTGGCTTAGATAACTCTTGTATGACCTTTGAATTTCCCTTTCAAGCTAAGCAGATTCTTAAACTGTGGTTCTAAAAAGTCTCTCCAATTCAAATCTACAACAATGTTTATGAGAAGAATTCAATCCAGGTTATTCACATGAAATTTGCATTAGACTGCTCACTCACCATGCAAGTATCTCTATGGCACTGTGGGCCTTGACAGGCAAGCAGTCAAGGTTTGATAAAGGTGAATCAAAAATATGAGTAAGTGGCACAGTCATTGACTCAGACTCTATCCTATGCTACTACTATAAAATAGATCATTTATTGATGCTCTTTTGTATCTTGACTGCCATTACATTGAAAGGAATGATAAACTTTTTGCCATTAGAATGGAGACTATTTTCTGCATATTAATACCTGAGCTGTATCCATAGATAGGGAAAACCATTCATTTGTAATATATAATTATACAACTGGATCCTATTATCAACATGACTTTGACTTTGAATACAGTATAGAGAGAAAGAGGGGAGCAATACCTCAGAGTCAAACCCAAACTAGATTGGTGTATACACCCTGATATGCTACAAGAAAAACAGTAACACTGTCATACTTCTTAGAACTACTCTTTCTTCTCAGACAAAAGCCCAGTAGGATAACTTACTACTGGTTAGTAGCATGAAAGTCTAAAGAATGAATTTCAAGGAAGCAGTGAACATTAAAACTTCTAAAATAAAAACCTAAAAAATCCAACCCAGCATAAAAGTTACAATTTGATGTCGGACAGAACTCTATCTGGGAATCGAACCCAGGTTTCACATGAATTGGGCGCGCGTACTAATCGATAGACCATCTCAGAAGATATCATATGCGTCCTATATCTGGTAGTTGAGGGAATCCATTTTGAAAAAAAAAAACTTGCTCTCGCCCACAGTGCGTCGTATAGCTCTGCTCAATGTTCGATCATCATGCCAGCTCACCAGACCTCTACTAACTGTTCTGATCCCTCCGCGCTCGCTGCGTGGTCGACCAAAATCAAGGAGCCTACGATTTTAGCGTCTGTAACGGGGCTGCGATATGAGTAAGAAGAGGGGCGCTAGGCCAGTAGGGAAAGGGAGGCCGGTCACAGTTGAGATGGCAACGCCCGATTCGAGGAGGAATTGTCGATGTATGCTGGGTTGAGCGCAGAAGGAGGATGGTCTATCGGCAGACATTCGCGATGTCCCCCAGGTTTCATTCCCCTTCGTGCTAAACTACGTTTCAAGCCTTCGTCGTTGACGTCGGCGGAGCTCACCATGCAGAATCTCTTCCTCGAAACCGACAGCTGCCGTAATCCTTCGTGTCTTTGTCTCTCCTCTCGTGATCCACCGTATTTTCCTTTTGAACTCGCTCTTTGGGTGTAGTGAGCTATCGATGGGAAGCAAGGGAAGGGACATAGGTACCCCCATGTGAGTGTACCATCTTCTTCTTGGTGGATTCGACCGACTAGGATACTGTCAGAAACACGCATGTTACTGTGGACTAGTGTAGGGACCGAGTATCAATAATACTGTGCACTCTACTATCACTTTCTGTCCCTCACTGGTCAAGTACTCGCTCTCCAGTCGTCCTTCGTGTTGTGGTCCAAACGGTGCTATGCAGACTTTTTGCTTATGCTCTAGTAGGAGTCGAACTCGCTTGGACCTGTATCCAGTGTGCTATCAGAGCCGGGAGTGAAGCAGCCGGAATGAGTGCATGCTCGCTCATTGTGAAATGCGACTGGACAGCTGACAGTACGTCGTCTGCAGAATTTTCGTGGACTTGTATTCATCTCTCTCCAGGACCCATGGTGCGAAAGGCGAAAAGGGTCCCAACAAATGTCTCTGCGTACTTCGTTGCGCATAGTGATCCTGCGCTTACACGTCTTCGCGCGAGTGAAGGTACTAAAGCGGATGCCTACTCAGTGTCATCTATCCGAGCACAGTCCTTGTTGTATCTCTCTCCTCAGTGATATCATATAAACATTTGAAACTGCCCAATGACAGTGCTACTCTGGGCGCCTTCATACTCTCCGAACCCCAAGACCAACACACCTCCAGAAAAAAAACAGTGACCAACATAGAGCTATATTATGAGTGATTCTTATGGGAGTTGAACCCGAATTACTACATCCCTGTATACAGCCGATACACTACAAGAGCTCGTACTACACCTTTTGGTATAGTGCTACCTTCACTTGAGGTGTAGCACATTTGTGATGCCATTCCTCGACAAAGGTATGCAAAAATACAAACAGGATAAGCTACGCCCACGACTCCGTATAAAATGACACGGTTTATTCATATTCCCCAACTAGGAGTCGAACCCAGATTCAAGTGTACTAACCGATGTCCTATCAGATTAGAATGGTATTATTGATGGCAATCACATCTCTGTCGCTCTCCTTCATCAAGCTCAGTCCTGGTTCGGTGCCTTTGTCAAGGGTGTTCCCACCACGTCACATCCATTGTATGGCTCCGTTTCACATCTGGTGCATACCATAAGGCTGACCGTAACATGCACATAGTATACCCCATCTCTCTTCAGTTGTCGTTACGAAAATCACTATGGCCCTCCCGCTTTTGCACACGGCCACCAGCGGTAGGAGACAGGATGTAGGACCTTTTCACATAAGGACAAACCAGTCGCACAGTCAAGGCAAACCAATACCCCGTCGACTTGATGATGACACGTCAATTTGGACTTGGTGATTTCACGAGCTAGTCGGTGTATGCTAGTGTCTTGGTGTGATGGCGACCTCCTCGCGTCTGAGTCATCTGCGCCATGGTCATAAAAAACTTTTGGCATTCTCAGCGACTCCCTTTCCATGCCGTGTTGGACCTGATATAACGTCAGACGTTTTCCTTTGCACCACTCTCCTTTGCCTATTCTCCATCCCTGGGCCTGGATGCGGTGACCGTCATTCACCCTCACGAAAAATTGGTGACCGGTGACCCACGTTCTTGACCCGAGGTGACCCACGGCATGTACTCCTTCCATCGAACTCTTGGCTCGACGCACGAACGATACCCTGTATACTCCACGCCATCACCTTCAGTCTTTCCTTCACGTTGTCGTCAAAAACTCTATTTCTACCTTACTTTCTCAGTGGGATTCGAACCCGCTCAAACCAGGGAACAGGGCCGGTGTGCTATCAGAGCACATGTGTTCTCTCCGCGACGTTGAAGGGAAAATCAGTGTCCCCCCATGTGAGTGTGTTGTTCTATGCTCCATGATTTTGGCAGACTGGGACACAGGCGCGGAGGGATTTGGTATATTGTAGGGGGCCTTCCTTCCCTTCTGGCTACACACATGCTCTGAGTCTCCAATTTTGTCTCGTGGTCCAAAATGGTAGGAGACATTATTGGGTACGTTCTGAAACCGCCCGTACCATGCCGGTATCCTCTCAGAGCATATAGGATAGGGAAAGAAGCAACTGGAATGAAACCTTTCTGAAATTCTTATGTGAGGTTCCTTACGGCGTGACCATTCCGCCTCGAAGCCGAAAGTCCGTTACCCACAACCTTTCATGAACTCGTCGTCTTCATCTCTCCTTAAGGTCCATGACTTTCTTTTTTCTTTTCAAGGGGCCAGGCAAAAGGTGAAAATGGTCACGATGGTGATCTTGCGTTTACAAACGTGCGAAGCAAGGATGATCCCTTTGCTTCGCTTTGCAGCCCTGTAAAAAGTCATTCAATCATGAATGGTGCTGTCGAATCACTAAAAGGTTGAGCGGACCATCCATGATAGACTTACCAAAGCTGCTGTTCTTCATGAAACGTTTCATAGTTTCGCGCACATAAGGTGAGCATCACTGTCAACCCTCGTAACTATCTTGCGTGCTCAGTGTCTTCTACCTCGATCTACTTATGCTTGTATCTCTCCCTGCTGTTCCATGTACATCGCCTATAAAATGCACCCAGCCTTGATACACTATTTCAGGAATACCGTTTCACTGCAAAAAAAAGGACCTGTTCATCATCGTTTTGGCATTGTACAAAGGGATTCGAACCCGAATTACATAGATTGGCTTCCCTTCGCGTTGGGTTGTCCTAGCCCTGTCCAAAAGTGAGGGGACCATGGTGGCTTTCATGATGACGGAAAGTGAGTATGCTCTGATCGGCTTTATTCATGGTATGCGTCAGATATGGAACAGAGCCATACAATGAATGTGATGGGGTTGGAACACCCTTGACAAAGGAACAGAACCAGGACTGAGCTTGATGAAGGAGAGCGACAGAGATGCGACTGCCATCAATAATACCATTCTAATCTCTGATAGGACATCGGTTAGTACACTTGAATCTGGGTTAGATTCCCAGGTCAGGAATATGAACAAACCCTGTCATTTTATGCAGAGTCGTCTTGGCATTTTAACTTATTCTGTTTGTATTTTTGCATACCTTTGTCAAGATACCAGTAGTTCTGAATGGCTTTGTGTGTATTACCCCTGAACTGAAGATAGCCCTTTACCAAGCTGCTCTAGCGCATCGGCAGTGTGCGCGACATAATTCGGGTTCGACCACCATAGAGTCGTGTTTGCTCTGACAAGTGGTATTTGTTTCCGGGAGTGTAAAGTTGGTTTTACTTATACACGGGGTTCGTGGAACATCAAGGTGCCGAGGATAGCACTGTCATTGGTAAGTTTCAGATCTCTATACAATGTAACTGCAGAGAGAGATACAATAAAGACCCAAAGGGGTTGACTTCGAGGAAGAGATTCTTCGTGGTGAGCACCGCCGATATCAACGAGGCAGGCTTGAAACTTGGTTAGCACCAAGGCGAATGAAACTTGTGGGACGGCACGAACCTCTGTTGATAGACCAATCGTATACATCAAAGTTATCGACAATTCCTCCTCGAATCGGCCCAACCGCGGCCAGCCTCCCGTTTCCTTATGCTCTCTACTGGCCTGGCGGCAAACCCGGATGAGAAAAGGTAAAGGACCGTCATGGAGCAGGGAGTTACAGCCTCAGGGAAGAGATTCTCGTCACTGGAAACGATACTGTGGGCAGCTCGTCATTATGGACACCACCGATGTTGTAATCAAACATGATGCGAAACGGGCATGCATGGCTGCCCATTCAAATATCCAACCCCATACCACTCAGCCAGCACCGTCGTCTTTCACGATCTGCACTCTTGGCCTCATTGTCCCCCGAACGCTGCATTGTTCTCGTTGTCAACCTGGAGAAAAAATCATCTAGAACGTTATGGAAGAGTATTGTGCTCGTCGAAGGAGTTTATGTAAAGCTCGAATACTGAGCGACAATCCAGTTTGAATCCGGAATTAATTAGGTATAAGCAAACTCGGCAATCGTTAAGACCTCACTGTAACTGGGTTCGACTCCCAGTTAAAGTGTATCAGAGACTGCATGTAGTCCTTTGTTTTAGCAGGAACTATCTGGGGAGCATAAACATGTTAGGCATGCGTATTCTTTCTTTTCACAGGGACAATAATACGAGGCTCTCCTTATTGATTGAATTGCGCTACTAGTAGGTTTTTGTCCAAGAGGTAGCCAACAGCCACCGTAGCGTATCGGCTGTGTACGTGGACGTAATTCGGGTTCGAATCCCTTTGTACGATGCCAAAACGATGATGAACAGGTCCTGTCTTTTGCAGTGAAATGGCACTCCTGAAACACTGTATCCAGGCCAGGGTTGAAACTCTGCATTTTCAGATGTGTATTGAAGCGATGTAACAGCGGGGAGATGCAACAAAGATTCAAAGGGGGAAGATGACACCGAGTACGCATGAAAGACGGTCGGAATGATGGCTGGATGATGATATTCACGTTGGGGCCATGTAGTGTGCGAAACTGTAAAATCAATGAAACACTTTATGGAGAACCACTTTGATGAAAGTCACCCTCCGCACTATCATGAGTGGTCCGCTCGAATATGATGATTGAATGACCTTAACAGGGTGAAGGGAAGGGATTCATCTTTGCTCGCATGAAGAATTACAAGTACAGGATCACTATCCACGCTGAATGAAGTACAGAAACGCATTTGTCGTGACCATTTTGGCCTCTTGGAGAGTGGTCCAAGGAGAAGGAGCTGCTGAGAATATGGCGCAATAACGCGGACTTGGAGGGAACGGTGACCACCCTTATATACTGAGCGCGATACTTGTGAAATCATCAACAGTCCAAATTGATCAGGGAGCTTGGGGTTTTGACTGTGACCCTTTCTTTTTCACAGGGACAATATCAGGCTCTCCTTATTGATTGAGTTGCGCTAGGTATTTTCCCATGAGGTAGCTATCAGTTTGTACGACTGCTACCGTAGCGTAGCGGCTGTATACGTGAACGTGTGCCCACTACTACTAGCATATTTACACTTCCCAGATAGCTCATAATAAAAAAAGCCTACAAAGTGGGATACACTCTGACTGGGAGTCGAACCCATCCGAGCGAAGTCTTAGCGATTGGCACCAGATGACTTCTTGAATTGTCGCCCAGTATTCGAGCTTTACATAAATTCCTTCGAGGTACTCTTCCGTAACGTACCGGATGATTATATCTCTAGGCTGAACGCGCTCGTGAGGTACATCGCGTCATCAAGCAAGGTCGATTCCCAACTTATTGGCAGTCATACTGTCATCCTTACTCCCTTCATTGAACAGAGTAAATCCATGGTGCGTATCTGTTCACTGTCCACTGCCATCCTGAACCAAGTCCCTCTTCATTGCCATCCTGTCACAGCACCATCCTCTCTGAATCCATGCATCTGAGACTAATCGTTTCGGATTCGATGTCAGTTCTGACCATTCTTCCCCTCCCCCCTCCCCAGGAAGAGGAGGGTGCGAGACAGCAAATGCTTGTGCCAGTTGAAAGGGAATGGCCGCGATACAGAGACATTGAAGATGCTTCCCCAAGGGCACAGCTAATGAAAGACGACAGGCTCGTAATGGGCCGGAGTGTTGGAATTTAGGTGCTGGCGATTCGGAGGAAGGCCTGTTGGACTCGAAGGAAGGGTATATTTCGTCGTGTAGAGTAAGGACAGTGGTGGTTCCGAGTCAAGTCAATAAGGTACAAAAAATGTCAAAGTATAAGGTAAGCAGTAATATATATATAAATAGAATATGATATTAATGCCGTGAAAACCGAATCTCAACACGGAGCAGGTCCATCGAGCTATGGCGATGCGCCTCGCAGCCAGAGAACTTGACGAGGAGACTTTGGTTTAGTTTTCTGCATGGGGAGGGGAGCATACACTGTCAGTGGGCCACGAAGCAGGAAAAGTGTCACGTCGTCCGAGTTCCAGATCAAGGCCGTATTACGCCCGGAAGGGAAAGAAAAAAAAACGAATATCTCCGTCTTTGTTAGCTCTCTGCCTGGGAGTCGAACCCACCGTGCAGGTGCACTAACCAATACCCTGTCAGAGATGACACAATGACATTCTATGGTTCACTGTGTTTTGACACATGAAAAGGACCAATCAGTGCTCTTTTTTTGTCCTCTCTGGGTATTGGGCCAATGGGAAATCAGAGTTCCCATGTGAGTTTATCATTTTTTGACCAGTGAATTCGACTGACGAGGATACCGTTAGACACATGCGCCTTACTACTAATCTGACTCACCCATTTTGTAAGCTCCGCGCCTTCACCGGTCACCTTCGCAACCTAGCTGACCAAAGACACACTGTCTGGTATTTCCTCGTGTTTCCAGTCAAAAACACAGTAGACATTGATGCCTACGTTCTGAGAGACAGTTGAACCCGCTCGTGCACCAAACAGAATCAATGTGCTATCAGAGTATATGGAATGGAGGTAGCAAGGGCTCGAGAGTTGACTTGGAGACCAACAGGCCTTATCAATTCAGATGGTTTGTGTGCAGGAGTTTCCATATCGGCTCACTTACTACGCCGCCTCGAATGTCTCGCTGTTGCGGTTGGCGTGTGCGTCCAACTTGAATACCGGAAGGGTTCCATGGATTCGTTGTTTTCCATGCCAGCGGGGTTTTCGACGTCCGCATCTCACGAATCGGGACCCAAGAAATGGTTTGATTAGTGTGGTTTTTGCTCTGTCGCCATCTCGACTGAGGACCAAGTTCGTTCAGGAAAGCCTCAGGCTTGGCAGATTATCCTTGCTGTGGAATACATCTGCTTTCGTTCATGCATGGCCAGAGAGAGCGACAAGTAGCATAGCTGAAGCGCAAACGCTTGGCAATGATGAAACTTGAAGCCGGATTTGATTCTCAGCACTAGGAGCCAATCAGGATAGGAAACCGCATCCTGAAGTGAGATGGAAGAGTGATAAGGCTATACTCGACGCAGAAGAAAAGAGAGGAAAAGCCTTTACATTAGTAGTACCTTTTCGCTCTTCGTGCCAATGTCGATTCTATCTGTTTTACTACGCGGAAGCTTACAAATATGTTATTTGTCGTATTTCCAAACACGAAGCTTGGCAATGGGAATCATCCTACCCAAATGTGCGTGGCCATTCTGTCTAAATCCAGACTGGCTGATTATCTCTGCAGTGTATAGACTCGCTACTAGCAATGTGCGCATTTCTTCTGGGTAGACGTACAAACTAATCGACATGCATAAGCTCAACACCCAGGAAAGCACATCAAGAGATGTCCTTCGACTCCTGTCTAAAATGAATCAGATATTGGATCACGTCTCGGAAATCTAATGGAAAGTCCGGTTCTGCGAAGACGACTCTGTATATCTTCGTTCCTACCTTTCTTTGACTTATTTTCTCATTGGTGATCAAAGGAAAAAGCCATACCAGCGAACTCCCCATGGCAAACAGTCAATGCTGTGCGATTTTCCGCCGTTTCTTCCTTCTCTCGCTGACTGTTATTATGGTAGACTCCCACCTCCCGGATTGGCGTCCTTTTTTTAAGTCGTTATCATTCTCAGCCAGTTATCTGCTCACTCGAAACCAATCCAGTGCGGACGGAAGAGATACACACGTTCCTCTAACAGAATTCCAACTCAGTCAGCTCCTCAAATTGTACAAGGTTCCTCCAAACGCCACGGTCGAGACTACTTATATGGCATCCAACGTATCGACAGACCGGAAAACCTGTTGCACTGAAGCCAACAGTCCAGAAGTACTTGTGATTATCCACATCTTTTCTGAATTGTCTGCCCCTAAAATGTCGAACATTAGAATATGTCTTTGAAGATATCTGGCAGAAATTCCCGCGTGTGCAGGAAACATGGCGCTCAGTTTGGGAAAATGTCACTTTCTTGCTAGCGCATTTAAGTGATCAAGGCAAGAGCTTTATTACTCGATTTTACTAATTCGACGCCCCTTCCCGGCGGTGATATTAGGGAATTTCAAATGTCACGTCACGTTCACGGGCGACATCGATACGTCGTTTGCTTTCGACCACGACCATCTCGCTCTCTTCCCTTTCTTTACCATGATAAACCTCTCTGAACTCGTGGTGGACTTAGATGTGGAACCACACCTAGATTCTCGTGAAGTTCTACAGACCCTCACCATGAAGGTCATGTATCCTGGCAGCCCGGACACTCAGATAGCTTCTCTGGTCGGGTTCATCATCTCCCGACACCGCTGCGGGGACGATTTTCACTTGGTTCTGGACGAAGAAAACGAGGAACTTCACTGGTTATCTGTAGTCCTGTTTGACAAGTTCGGCAAGGTCAAGCCTCATATTATCTGTGAGGGATTCCGGAGCGGTACGCGGTGCTGGGGCACGGAGCTCAGCGCTGGAAAGATCATTTATGTGCAAGATGTTACTGTGTACCAGGTGCGAAAGTCTCCCAATCGTTCGATGGATATTCACCCTGACATTTTGTGCAGGATCGACGACAGGGAATCGGATCGTTCGTCCTTCAAAAACTATTCGAGTCGGAGAATGTTCAAAACGAAGACATCGTAATATCCTGGCCAGTATCCAGCGATGTTTCTAAAGATATCGTGGTTGCTTTTTTCCGCAAAGTCCGCTTTCAATAACATCCCACTGCCATAGCATATATGCTGATAATATCGCAGAACGGCTTTCGGCGCATTGGCCGTACCCATTTCTTAGGCTATTCCCCCAATCCAAACCACCCGTCTCGTCGTCTACTTCCAGAGAACGACATCGAATCTCTAGAAGACAGGTTCTTGGGACGCAATCCCCCCCTCTCTCCCGAACTGCAAGCCTGTGGACGCGATGCCATCGACGAGGAGTGCCGGAAGAAATATCCTCTCCACTGCGCTATCATCGACCAGAATACTCCAGAAATAGCTAAAGTCATTCAATCTTTCTACGACAAGGATCCCGCAAGTATCCACGTACCCGAACGTCGAGGCTTTCTCCCCGTCTTCGCCGCGGCTCGCGCACCGAACATCCATGCCCTCAACAAACTGATCGAGATTGGCGTTGCCGAAGACCTGAAGAATTTCGATAATATCGAAGGTGTTACTCCGCTGGAGGGCGTCCTAAGTTTCATGAAATTGTCCCGCGAATTGAGCGAGCTCCGGACAGGGATGTGGGCGGGTAACTCAGAGATGGACATGAAAGTCATTAACATACTGAAGACGGCGATGAATCTTCCCACAGATAGTTATGTTCAGTTTAAGTTCGGCTGTACATGCGCACAATGTTCCGATGGCTGGCTCTCCCCGCGGATGAGATTTGCTTTGAGAGGTACGGATAAAAGGTTGTGCTTGATGATTGCCGAGATTGATACCTACCTATTACCTCCAGTTCAGGCTGCGTTCTATATAAAAGCTCTGTCGATGGACCTAGGCAGATTTAAGGGCCGTGCACGACTTGATGCCTCAGATGCAATGACCGGATGCGGGACTATGAACTATCTTCCACCGGGGCTCCAAAGACCCATGCTCAAGTCCTCCTACACTGGGTTCACGACTGTGTTCAAAGTCATCTATAAGATCCTCAGGAACGACATTCAAGTCCCGACTCTCCGGGATATCAAACACGACGCGGCACTCGAACGGGACATTTCGTTTTTCAAGTCCGAGGGCGGGAGGGTGGAGCATGTCTTAGACGCTCTTACGGCCATTGCAAAGAAGAAGTCGAGGTTGGGGGACGGGACCTTCTACAAGACGTTTGGTAACGATGAAGATTTTCTTCGGCTTCCCGAGTGCGTGAATGATGATGAGTTTAAAATGGTGAGGGTAATGTTGGGATTGGATCCGAACGTGGGATGGGGTCCGTACCACTCGTGATGGGAATGTTGACTACGTGAATAATTGTTGTAACTGTTAGCTCTTTTGTATTATGTAGTGTAATTATCAAAGCAGAGTCGTCAAGCATTATCCACGAGTCCACATTTTGGGAACCATACGAAATCCATGAATTCCAGGATATAGGTGAGTAGAGTAGTATTACATGGCACGATCATAATGTACAACAATACAAAGAGAGAAATACAACAGCAATAAATAATCCCTTCATTAAAACACTTCTAAAATGACTAAAAGGAAAAGCCCAATGGACTGAGAGAAAGCAAGAAAACAGTGCTATGAGAATGATGCCAAGGAAACCTTCCACACCACTGGCTCATCTGTAGCTTTGACCCCAATGAATCTGGTATACCCTAACAAAAAGTCAACTCTCTTAACACCCTTCCTGATCTCTTCCTCTCCCATCCCCTCCATCCACTTCACAAATGCCCTCATAACACTGGTCCCTCCCACAGTCCTCAGTTCCTCCTCAATAAACCTCATGTGCAGCACAATATACAGCACCATGATCACATCTCTGACCAAACTGGAGAATACATGGATCCACCATGAGAGGTACTTGGAAATGAGGATCATGCCTGGAGAGATAGAAGGAGAGGTAACAGGTTCATCAGGGAGCTCAGGGATGTACAGTGAGATGTTCTTTGACAAATTGATACTGAGGTGTGATGGGTGGAGGTTGTTAGGCTTCCACTAACACTCACAAATCTCTAGCACTGCTTCTGCCGGGGTCCAATTCTAGATGCTGAGTCTGGGTCTGATTTCTGTTATGATTTTTTCTTTTTCTTTCTTGATTAACCCCTATTCTTGCTTAGTCAGAGTGCTTAGAATCAGTGCTTAGGATCATGAGACAGGCTTAGTCACTATAATATGCCAAGTCAGCCATTGTCCTCCAATAGTAATGTTGCCTCTCAACAATAAACAATACTCTTCTGTAGGTAGTAATAATACTCAAGAACAACAAGCACTATAGCATACAAATGCATAATTAGTAGGTAAATATTTAACTTGAAATCAAACAGTATATAAGTAGTGTAGCTCTCACTGTATGTCCCCAGCTTTGAGCTAAAATTTATTCTCACCATTCTACCTTGAGCTGACTTGTAATTGGCCTTGAGACACAACACCACATGAACACATATAGTGAACTTAGATGTGACTGTACAAACTCAATACAGCATCTACTTATCACATGTTTAGGTCATATGTCACTTGGACTTAACAATTTAGCTCAAAGCTTCTAGCTTCTCTTTCTTTATGCACAATAGGATAAAAGAAACTGAATGCCATCCACATCAACCTCTGATCTAACAGATAACTTTTTTAGACTTTTAGCCTTAATCATTAGAACCCTTCTTGGACTGCTTGCTATTGTCTATCTCTGTTGAGGAAGGCAATCTGTTACTGCATGGATCATCAGGCACTACCATGCCTTCAGAACCATACAACAAATCATTTGAAATGTCTCACCCATCCTCCCCTTCTATGATATCCCAGCATCTGCCAGAACTTCCTACCAGCCCATGCCAGGAGCCATATCAGAAACCCAATCTGGCAGCTTACATTCAAGGGTTCATCCAACAGAAGAAGAACACTGATATCCCCAGCACTCTCTCAATATAACAGCAGAAACAGCAACCATCAGTACCCAATGAATCTCTCTCCAGTCTCAGACTATGAGGATGAGAATATTCTCAATGACTTCTTTGATGCTAAGCCATCCCCTGACCCTTCCACTATCCTGTCTGAGCATGGAATTGGCAGCCACACCTGAGACTCTCTTGATGCCTCTAGAATGGCTACAGGCTCCAGCCATAACTCTCTCTATGCAACCCCAGAGGGGAGCCCTGCTCTCTCCATTCATATCAACTACAGCAGTGGGAGACTCTCCAACTTTGGGTCAAACAGCAAGAACCTCCCACATGGAAGTATCTATAGCAGAAGAACCACAGACACAGAGCCATATAAGCTCCAAACTACTACAGAAGAAGAATAAACCCACTGACAAGAAGAACATGAGGCCACCCAGTATGATATTGAGTACTGGCAGCAACAGCATGACCTTGAAGCCATCAACTGAGATTCTGATGATCCCAGATAGTATAGGCTTCATGCAGACACTCCCAGCTCTCCATTCTGGGAGCCAAGTATTAGAACAACCATGACAGACCTATGGACCAGGCCTGCAGAAATTGTCACCACCAGCAAAGTGGCATGACAAGATATATACCCTTCTCCACCCACCAGAAGCAACACAGTACAGGATTCCATTCCCTCAGATGCCAGCTCCATTCTTAGAGCCTATAGACTCTGAACTTCTCCCCCTATCTGAGTCAGTGAATGAGCCCTCTAATGATTCCTATGAGAAAATATCACTGCTCTCTTCCTCAATCCTCAGTTCTACAGAAACTTCTGCCAGTATCACTGTGAGCTAGAGGAAGATGGAGAGTGAAGCAGCAGCAGTGAGAGGAGCTCCAAAGTTAGAACCTATTGACTTTGACTAGAGTCATCTTCTGAGGCCAGACCTAGCACTGCCTGAGATGAAGAACAGCTTTCCAGCAATATTACAGCCTCACATTCTATTCATCTTTGATCTGCTCACTGAATACCCTGCCAGGGAGAGTGAGGAGAGTGGAGGAGCCAAGATGGATAAGAAGGATAAGAATGAAGAGGAGATATCTCTTAAGTGAGGAGACTGGAAACATGCAAAAGAATCAGTAGACAAAGAGGCATTGGAAGAAGAAGCACAGCATGAGCAGGAGAGGGAATATCTATGACTATATCAGAAAAGAGTAGTCATGCTCACTCAGAATGTCACCTGGAGAATGACATCTATGGGACAGGACTATATGATAGCAGAAGAGGCTGAAAAAATTGACATTTTATAGTATGCTGCCACTAAACAGGCAATTTTTATGTACAACTGAACACACTCTGAAGATCCACTGATGGGTCTACCAGCATACCAATCAAGGTTCAAACTCCAGCCAATGCTAAACACTCCCTTCTGTTGCTCTGAAAGAAGCTGTTTATATGGCACTATCTATCTGAAGCACCATCAGTTGGCCTGCATGGCCACAACTCCAACCTGTGAAATGGCTTACTGGATTCCAAAACCCTTGGACCAGCCTAGGGAGCCAACTTCTCAGTGGACAGCCTCCAGCCAACAAAGCCAGCACCAGCAAAGCCTCTGAGGGAGATGATCCAGAAGCTATAAAACTTGGCTTCACTATTCAGATTGGACATATTGTGCACAAAGAAGCAAGACCAACAGGAAGCCTGGTTGCTGACAACAATTCACTCCATTCATTCTCCAGCCCACCTGCTGAATGGCATCAGCTGCTGTTTGATCAATTCCCAAATCTGATGGGGGTGCTACTCCAGAACACCACCCTGATTCACTGCAAACCCAATCTACCCTGAAAACTGAGATCATTTAAAGGCACCTCTGATGATATCAATCAGTTCTTGATCAATTGCAAACAATATTTTGAGGTATATTCAGCATACCTGACTGTCCACATCTACTGAGTATCATTTGCCACATCCTACTTTGAGGACAAGGCTAAGACCTTGTGGATATTAATTTCCCCTGATTTCTACTCCACAACCAGACAGCATCATTGACTGCTGTTCTGGCTGGTGTTCAAACAAATAGTCCATAACAAGTTCATTGACTCCATAGTTCAGAAAGTACATGAGAACAAAATAAAGGAGTTACAAATGGGGGATAAGATGACAAATAAGTACTTCAATGAGTTGGAACATCTCAGCAGACTTGCTGAGATACAGAATGACATGGGTGATGACAGAAGGATGGTTTGGATGCTCAAGAAAGGGGCACCTCTCTCCTACACAAAGATAATTTCAGATATAGGCATCAATATCCTGAAAGGATATGATGTGTGGAAGGAATGGATTACCAAAATGAACAAGAAATGACAGCAGCACAAGGCAGAGAATGCCAATTTGCAGAGTGACTGAAAGCTGAATTACTCCATGAACACTAACACCACCAAAACAGGCACCCCTCTTCTACTCTGACATATGGCATCCAGAAGACAGGTACCAGCACTACATACACTGGAAGTGGAAAACCAATGGACATAGATTGCCTCAAGAAGAAGGGAAAGTGTTTCAATTATAGACAGAAGGGGCACCTATTGTGAAATTGCCTGCAGAAGAAGTGCATGAGGGAAGACATTCAGGCACAGATTGCTGAGCTACAGAAGGAAGCAGATGGACTTGAAGAGCTAGGCAAGGAAATGAAAGTGGAGGAAGTAAAAGATGAGGCCAACAAGTGAATGATCCCACTCAGTCAGCTGAAGGACTTAGTGGTGTGTCTCCTGTAACTGCTGGGCAGACTTATATACCATCTTTAGTTACTGATATTTATGTGCATTCAAATAGACCCCTGTCTACCATCACACCAGAGGCATCATAAGGATTGACCAAATAAGAAATTCAACTGCTGTAAGGCTAGCTGAATCCCTGGTATGAGAAGGATTGCATCTGCTCTTGCAAGGGGGAAATCCAGCAGTTCAGAGTGAACTCACAGAATCCACCTGGAGCAGTGGCTCACTGGTAGAATAAGCCTGAGTGTCTGCTTTGAGGGCAGATGGGCAGGATATGAGTGGAATGTAAAGAGATAAGGGAGAGATCTGAGGATTACTCTGAGCTGTCTGCTTGCACAATACCAGGCTCAAAGGCTTCTAGGTAATCTTATGGCTTCAGCTTATTAGAGACTAGTGGAATTTTATTCCTTTGCTTTGTACTATAAAAGTTGGTCTCTATTCTATCTACAAGGTTATCCCTTAAATACTAAGATTCTGGAAGCCTGCCTCCTTATCAGCTGTGGCTCCTATGTGTGTCTAGACCAGCAGGGCACCAATCTGCTCAGTGGATCCACTATCTATGAGTGAATCAGCTACACCTTCTATATCTGGTGCCTCATCAAATAGCTTTATAAGGCTATCCATGCCCAACTCATCTCTGATCAGATGAGGTATCTCTTGTGTGCACACCTCAGCTGATATGCATCCACTCCTAAGTGCTATGGTTGCTTGTCAGACACAAAGGGGGTGGACAGCAGAAAGCTATGTGTTATTATCTTGTGGGTTGTTGATCATGCAGTGGATTCCTAAGCAGGTCATGTCAGTGCTCTGTTGCTTGAGCTATGGTGGGAAAATGGTTTCTCATTTTGAAGGCAGGATGATGCTCACTGCTCAGCTCTCTTGATGCTCTGGTGGATCTAGAGCCAGGAAAACTGAAATTTGGTGTCCATGAGCCTATGGTACAGCACACTACTCACAGGCCAAACAGGAGGAGTGACCCCTACTGGCTGGCTAAAGCCTTTCAACACTAAATAGACTTAGTGCACTATCAAAAACACAAAGACTGAAGAAGAAGCCAAGACAGTACTCAAAAATTGGGTACATTGAACTAGAGCAGAAGAGGTGATCAATGAGATGATAGAGAGAATGAGAACAGCTGAGAGATGCCAAGCATTAGAATGGCTAGAAGAACTCTAGGGGCCAAAGAAGTATATTCAATGACAAAAGACTCCAGAGTGAGACTTGACCACTAAAGCCCAAATTGAAACACTCACATTCCAAATCATGCATGCAGTGATGGCTCTGATCAATAGTGGCTGTATTGGAAGCTCAATCAATTGTGCTTTCATCAACAAGCATAACATACCAACCAAAGCAACAGCCACTCCTATTTCTATTTATAATGCAGATGGGACAAAGAACTAAGCTGGCTCAATAACCAAATTCATTGAACTTTGGCTAACCATAAGAGATTACTCAGAATGGATTGATTTGGCCATCACTGACCTTAAAACCAAAGAAATGTTTCTTGGTCATAATTGGCTAATATGACACAACACTCTCATCAATTGGAAGACTGGGTGAGTAACCTTTGCTTGCTGCTGATGCTGAAAAATTCCCTTCAAACTGACAGACAAAGACCCTGAAGATCAGTGAGACAAAGAAATAGAAGGTAGCAAAACTATCCTCACTATTGACATGGAACAGACTATGCAGATCTGAGCAGTACATCACACCAATGATTTGGTGGCAAAAGCCAATGCAGGAAAGAAAGAAAAGATGTTTAAAGAGATGGTATCTGAATAGGTCTGAGACTATCAGAACCTATTTAGTAAAGAGAGTTTTGATGAGTTACCAGAGCCAAAACCATATAATCATGCCATCAAACTGACCCCAAATGTGAATGCCAATCTCAATTGCAAGACATACCCACTCAGCTACCCAGAGCAGCAGGAAATCGACAAGTTCCTTGAAGAGAACCTTGCCAGTGGACACATTTAACTCTCAAAGTCCCCCATGGCCTCTCTCTTCTTTTTTTGTTAAAAAGAAGGACAGAAATCTCCAGCCTATCTAAGACTATCAAAGACTAAACAAGATGATGATAAAAAATCATTATCCCCTCCTGCTGATATCAGAACTAATAGACAAGTTGCATAGGGCCTATTGCTATACTAAACTGGATGTGAGATAGGGGTATAACAATGTCAGTGATAAGTGGAAGGCAGCATTCCACATCAACTGAGGGCTTTTTGAACCAACCATTATGTTCTTTGGTCTGACCAACTCACCAGTGACTTTCTAGTGGATGATGAATGTTAGACCCAAGTTGCACATGACTATATACATGTGATAAACTGACATCAATTTGCACTTCAAGTGGAACATCAGAGTTCACTTGTTGTGAATAGTAGTCTTTGGTGACAAGGCCATATGGACTAGCTCGAGTGAAGATGGTGTAGAATAAACTTTAGCTTGAAGCTGGGTTTTTATCAGTGAGAGCGAGCTCCTTAAATACTGTACATTGTATGCTAATAATATTTCTATCTATTGTATCTTTCTGTGTTCATCATGCCCATTGTCCTTGAGCATCATTACTGTACATAAAAAGGTGATTGTGCATCATCAGACAACATTGTTGCATCGAAAGACAATGATGGACTTAGCTAGTTGTGACAATATAAGCTTTGTCCTACAGTCTTAAGTGCCTGTTTTTAGTGCCCTGACTAAGCATCAATAGGGGTTAGATGAGGAATAAGAAAAAATCATAACATTATCCCCTCCTTAAGACCATCATCCCAATAGCTTAATTTAGGGATAATTCATAGTCGTGTATAGCATCATTGGTGTTCATGTGTTTTTTATTTACCCACTAGTTGGACTTGGGCCCATAACCCTTCCAACTGATGAGGTAGTCCACAGTTGTCATTATGCCACCCCCCTTTGCTTTGATTTTTTGGGGTTTATGATGTAAGACCTAGTCAACTTTATAGTGTTCTTTATTGTTGATTAGGTCAGATGGTGGTGGCAGCAGGTGTTCTTGATTTAGGAATGCTGGCACAATGTAGGGAGATAGTAATGACTCATTAAAGACATTGTGGATTTTCCAGATAGGTGGTAGATAAAGTTTATAGGTGCTCACCCCAACTTTGGAGATTATTGTGAAGGGCCTGGTGCATTTATCAGCTAGTTTGTGCTTTGGATGAGGCAAATGAAGGTTGATTGTGTCCAATCATACCTTGTCAGATGGTGTATAGTGGTGCAGTGCTCAGCAATGCTTGTCATAATTTTGCTTCATCATTGCTGCAGTGCATTCAAGTGCTATTTTAGTTTTGACATGGATCTTTGATATAGTAGAGGTAAAGTCCATGGATGCAGGGATTATCACATGATGATGCTGAGTTTGTGTGATGTGTGGGTGAAGGCCATGGTTAATGAAGAATGAAGTCTTTCCCATAGCAGAATGTATGCAGTTATTGTGTTGGAAGGCTATAAGAGCCAGCCATTCTACCCAGTCATCTTGGCAGTAGTTAATGAAGAGACAAAAATATTTTTCTACTTTCTGATTTGCATATTCTGTTTGTCCATCAGTTTGTGGGTGATATGTGGTTGATGCATTATGCTTGATGTGTAATAGGTGATACAGGTCATCAAGGAATTTGGAGATGAATTGGGGTCCCCTATCTGAGATGACTACCAGTGGCATTCCATGCTTGGTGTAGACCTCATCATATAGAATTTTTGCCCACCCTTCTGAGGTAAGTTCTGTTGAGCATGTGATCAGAATGATTGCTTTTGAGAACCAGTTGACAATGACAATGATTGCATTATAGCCATTGCAATCTGGAAGCCCAGGGATCATATTGATGTAGATGTGGGTCCATGATGATGATGAGACCTTATTTGGATGCAACAGCACCACATGAGCCTAGGTTGATGGCTTCCCCTGTTGACAGACTTCACAAGCCTTGACATAGGTGGTGATATCATTGCCCATTTTGGGCCACCAATATTCCTGTAGTATGAGCTCTTTTGTTTTGGTAATGCTGGGATGTCCAGCAGTTGCATGGTCATGACAAGTCGAGATGATCTCACCATACAGCCTTTGATCTTGTGGGATATAGATTTGCCCATCATAGTGAATTAGTCCTCCCTCTTTTGTCATGCTCCTCTTGTGATTCAGTGATGGGACTACTCTTTGGTCTCATTTGTGACTGTCCCTAGTGGCACTCTTGATGCATTTGTGGATCTCCTCCTCTATTGGCATTATCATGGCTCAGAAATGTTCAGGCCATAGGAGTGTGACACCTTCATTGTCGGTCCCTCCTTGGTCATGATCTGCTCATCAGCTAAGAAGGTTGGCCTTTTTATTAGCTATGCCAGCCTTGTGATGAAGAGTGTATTGATACTGGCTGAGTTTGATGATCCATCTGGCTTGCCGATGGTTCAACTTCTGTAGTTGTCAGAAGTAACAGAGATTTTGATGATCTGTCCAGATCTCAAAAACTTCCATGGCACCAATCAGATAATGCCACCACTCTTTTAAGGCAAGCATGATGGCAAGTAGCTCCTTGTCATAAATTTCATAATTCTGCTCTGTAACTGTAAGTGCTTTGGAGAGGAATGCTACTGGATGCCATCTCTCCTGTTGCTCCTGGGAGAGGACAGCCCTGATGGCCCCCTCACTGGAATTGGCCTTGACATGGAATCTTCCTTCCTGAATGGGGATGGCTAATATGATATCTTCTGCCAGTCACCATTTGAGATTGTCAAAGGTGGTTTGTTGGAAAGGGCCCCAAGCCCACAGGGCATTACCAGTCAATTGCATCATTGGCCAGATGATTTTACTGTAATCCCAGATGAACCATCAGTAGAAGTTGATAAACCTGAGGAACAACTGCAGTTTCTTCTTCTTCCCTGGCTTGGGCCATTCTGTTACTCCTACTACTTTGATGGGGTCCATTTTGATGCTTCCTTCACTGATAATGACCCTGGGATACTTGGTTTCAAGCACCTCAAACTTGCATTTCTCTGCTTTGAGGAACAATTTGTGTTTCCTCATAAGGGCCAGTACCTGTCGCACTAACTTCCTGTGCTCTTCTTTTGTTTTTGATATAATCAGGATGTTGTCTAGATAGATGGTGACCTTCCCAGTGGAGATGAGATTCTTGAATATATCATTCATCATCCATTGGAAGGTTGCTGGTGAATTTGTTAACCTGAAGAACATAACCATTGGCACAAACAGCCCTTGATTTGTTCTGAATGCTGCCTTCCATTTGTCTCCTTCTTTGATGCAGACATTGTTATATCCTCATTGGATGTCAAGTTTGGTGTAATATTTGGCACCCCAAAGCTTGTCCATTAGTTCAGAGATTAAGAGAAGGGGATAACGATTTTTGATTGTCATCTCATTTAACTTCTGATAATCCTGGACCAGTTGGAGTTTTTCATCCTTCTTTTTGACAAAGAAGAATGATGACACCATGAGAGACTTTGAAGGTCATATTCATCTGCTAGACAAGTTTTTGTCCAGGAACTTGTCAAGTTCCTGTTGTTCATTATTTCCCAGGGGATAAGTTTTGCAGTCGAGATTGGCATTGGCATTTGGGATTAATTTGATCACATGATCCCATGGCTTTGATGTAGGTAGTTCATCAAAGCTTTCCTTCTCAAACAGGTCCTTAAAGTCTTGTGCCCATTCAGATACCATTTCCTCAAAGGTTTTCTCCTCCTTTTGTTCATTGGCTCTGGCAGCTAGATTGTTGGCATGGTGGATCACCTGAATATGTATCTCTTCTTAGAGATCAATGGCAAGTATGGTCTCTCTGTCCTCCATCTCCTCATCTCATCTGTCATCTGGATCTTCATCAGGCAATTTGAATAGGATTTTCTGACACTGGCATCTTGCAAATGTAATTCTGCTGGTTTTCCAGTTGATCAGCAGATTGTGATGTATCAGCCAATTGTGCCTGAGGAAGATCTCTTTAGTCCCAAGATTGGTTACTGCCAGGTCAATTTGCTCAGAATGGTTCCTGATTGTGAGTCTGAGCTCAACAAACTTGGTGATCAAACCAGCTTGGTTTTTTGTTCTATCAGCATTATAGACTGAGATTGGTGCCACAGTACTTTGGGTGGGTAGTTGGTGTTTGTCAATGAAAGCTCAATTAATAGAGCTTCCTGTGCACCCACTGTCGATCAGGGCATTGACCACATATGTAGAGTGTGATGTGAGTGTTTTAATCTGGGCTTTGGTAATGAGGTCTTGCCTTGGGGTTTTAGATCATCTGATGAACTTTCATGGTCCTTGGAGTTTGTCTAGCCACTCTAAGGCCTGACATCGCTTGGCTTGTTTCATTCCTTCTATCATCTCATCTATCACTTCTTCAGTTCAGGTTCAATGGACTCAGTTTTTTAGTATGGCTTTTGCCACAGCTTCATCTTTGGCATCCTTGATGGCCCTCCAGGTCCATTCAGTATTGAATGGTTTGAGCCAGGTGTCAGGGCCCTCTGCCCCTGTTTGGCCTGCCAGTGCTTGAGTAGGTTTTTGCAGTTCTTTGGTGTGTATAGTTGTAAATCAGAGTATATTCCAATGCATATATAAAGCATGCATAGGGGTAACTACAGAGACTTCTTTAGTCTGACTAGTGGCTACTGGTGACACACCATAAAGTGCTTTGGCCAGTCTAGTGGAACTGCTCACTGACTGGCCCTCTCTTTTACCTCCTCAATTCTCACTTTGGGCCCAAGCTCCTCATCCTCTTTCTGTAACTCAGTGATCTGTGCCTGGATATCTTCTCTGATGCACTTCTTCTTTAGACAGTCCTTGGCCATATAGCCCTTTTGTCCACAGTTGAAGCACTTTCCTTCTTTCTTCATGCAGTTGATATCCATTGGCTTTCCAGTTCTGATGTATGTCATTCTGGTCCTGGTCTTTTGGGTGCCATAGGCAGAGGCCATTGAGGTTCCTGGTGATTTTCCAGCAGTTGTCCCTGACGTTTTTGTACTGTTTGAGGTTGGTGGTGTCAATTTCTTGCTGTAGTCCTGTAGGGTTGTTGACTCTGCTTTCTGCCTTTATTGCTCCTTGTACATTTCAATGATCCATTCCTTCCATTTGTCATAGCCAACTGGCATTAAGGCTGTGATGCTGATTGCAGAGATCATTGTGATGTATGAGGAGGGGACCCCTCTCTTGAGGGCCTCAACCATTCTTCCTTTGTTTGCCATGTTGTCCTGAATCCTGGTGAGTTTGGCTAATTGTTCTGGCTCATTGAAATAGTCTGTGGCTGCCTTATCTCCTATCTTATATTCCTTGATCTTCTGCTTGTGCACTTCCTGTATCACCAGATCAATGAACTTATCATGAAGCATCTGTTTGAAAACAGGCCATGAGGAGTACCAGTAATGTCTGCAAGTTGTCAACCAGAAATTCAGGGAAATCAGAATCCACCAAGTCTTTGCTTTTTCCTTGAGATAGGAGGTGGCAAAGATGACCCTGTTCATGTTGGTTCCTAGGTATCCTATGTAGACCTCAAAATACTGTTTGCAGTCTATGAGGAATTGGTCAATGTCATTGGAGGCACCCTTGAAGGGGCAAGGCTTTCATAGAAGATCAGAGTGGCACTGAAGAATGGCTGCATCATTTGGTAGGGTGCCCATCAGATTGGGCCATTCTGAGAAGGGAGGTCATCACCACTCAGATGGTGGACCCAAGAATGAATGTAGGGAGTCATTGTCAGCCATGGGGCTCCTGCAGAGGGGTTTCTCCTTTCAGACTATTACCCCATCTCTGATGGTAAATCCTAATTGGACTGCCTCAGAATCATCTTGCACCAGTTCCTTCCCAGTACTGCTTCCTGTTGCCTCATCTGGTGGCAGTTGTGTGGCTAGTATCTGGCTCTCTTTGCTGGTCCAGGGATTTTGATACAAGACCAGCAGCTCACCTGGCATTGCTCAGGATTGAGAGAGCTAGGTTGCCATTGATCTTGAGGAAGAGACAGAGTATGAAAATGTGCTGTAGATGGATGGAGCCATGTATATGGCACATTTCAGGTTTACTGGAGGGGTTTGCAGCATTGGTTGTATGACTATCAGGCTTTGATAAGCTAGTGGCCTCTGAACTTGGTCCTCCAGGTGTCTCTTGTTGTATTCATCAGTAGCATATTGGATGGCTGTATGCCTCAGGATTTCTGTTCATTCGTTAGCTGTGGCATGAATATATAATTGTCCCATCTGTGATGCTACCCAGGTAGTGTCACACCATAAGAAGTTTACCCTCTAGATATACAACTCCTAATATTCCTGCTCCCTTGCCTTCTGTATCGTCTTTGCTAATTCTTCTTCATCTGTATCTTTCATCATCAAGTACAACAGTTCTCTTCCAGTGCAGGGTGGATCACTGCTCTCAGTTTTCTCATCTTCCTTGTCTTCCTCATCCTTGAGGGGAAAAACAGCAGATGGGTCATAGAAACTCTCCATGTCCTCTTGTGGTTGGGCTGTCTTCCTGCTGTTCTGGCTGAGTGCTGGGCCCAGCTGTGGGGCCCAAGGTGGTGGAGGCACTGAGGTAGGTGAAAGCAGGCTGGCTTCCAATGTTGGCATCATACTGATTGCCTCCCATTGCTCTTGCTGCCTCCACTCACTCATGATAGAGCTGGATGTTTCACTGGTATTCATCATCAAGTAGCTGCCTGATCACTCAACTACTGAGGAAACTCCGGAGGGCTCAAGTGGGGATGTGGGCAGTTGCAGGGACTTGTAGTCTGTAGTGTCTGAGAACAGACTCATCATCTCCAAATATAGTGTCAGCACTAGGGGTTCATCAGAGAGGAGGATACTATGGGATTGGGGGGTGTAGGAGTGTGCCTCCAGCTGCAATTGTTTCATTTTGCCAATGATTTTTGCTCCAGGGGTCAGAGTCAGTGCTGGGCTCTCTGAAGACCAGGGTTGAGAGAGAATGGTCAGTTCATATAGGTGCAAGTACCATTGCGACCTCAGATCAGAGGCCATACCAGTTGCTGATGTTAGCTCTTTCCAGCTGCATCCTTTTGATTTCCTGATGCTCCTCCTGATGCTGCCAGTTGTAGTCTTCAGCTTCTCATCTTTGTCTGCCTTGCTTGAGGAGATGTTCCTCAAGTTTGCTGCAAACCAGTTGTGGTGCAGTTTGCTGCCTCTGTTCTTCCTGTCAGAGGGCCTCATCATAGTTGAATGGGACATTGGTGTCCCAGGTGGGAAAGTACTGGTGGATGACCTTGTCTTGAGCTTCTTGATTTTGGCACTCATCATCAAGATGGTCTGAGGGTGACCTTCCCAGCCCACCACTTGTCCTAACTGAATGAGGGACAGAAGAGGTGGGGCTGTGAGGCTGGCTTCCAGATGTTGTCTGGCAGGATCTTGGAGCCATCTGAGTGGCATTGAGGGAATCTCTGGCACAGTTAGCAATCCCACCAGTTCGAGAGGTGGTGGTAGTGTCAGGGGAGAGAGACTGCTGAAAGAAGTCTCCTGGGACCTCCTTGTCTTCATGGTCTGGTGGGGGTCCTGAGGCCCATGGATTCCTGAATCCTGCAAGGTGAGCATCTCAGTCTCTGCTGAGTTGCCAGAGAGAGTATTGGTGTCTTTCTTCTTCCTGAACATCCCCTTGATGCAGGCTGCTAGGCCTGGCTTCAGATAGAGGGTCTGTCAGGGGCTGGTGGAATGTTCATTGGAAGTCAAGGATGTCATAGAGGGAAAGGTCGGGGGTTACATTTCATAGAATATTGCAGATGTGTTGAAACTCATTATAATGTCTGATAGCCCATGTGGTAATTGAATGGCATCCCTGGCACAGCTGAATGATCACCAATAATCTCAACAATATTCTGATAATCGAAGCAAAGAGTTCAAAGAACTCATGATTGAAGTTAGGGTCTGATAGATTGATAGAGGGCATTTGGTTTCCTCTGCACTAGTGGGCATGAGAAAAGAAAAAGAGCAGCTTCAAGCTAATTGTTAGACCCAAGTTGCACATGACTATATACACATGATAAACTGATGTCACTTTGCACTTTGAGTGGAACATCAGAGTTCACTTGTTGTGAATAGTAGTCTTTGGTGACAAGGCCATATAGACTGGCTCAAATGAAGATGGTGTAGAATAAACTTTAGCTTGAAGCTGGGTTTTTACCAGTGAGAGTGAGCTCCTTAAATACTGTACATTGTATGCTAATAATATTTCTATCTATTGTATCTTTCTGTATTCATCATGCCCATTGTCCTTGAGCATCATTACTGTACATAAAAAGGTGATTGTGTGTCATCAGGCAACATTGTTGCATCAAAAGACAATGATGGACTTGGCCAGTTGTGATGATATAAGCTTTGTCCCACAGTCTTAAGTGCCTGTTTTTAGTGCCCTGACTAAGCATTAATAGAGGTTAGATGAGGAATAAGGAAAAATCATAACAATGAATGATATCTTCAAGGATCTCATCACCACTGGAAAGGCCACAATATATCTCAATGACATCCTCATCATATCAAAAGACCAAGAAGAATATTAATACCTTATATGATAGGTATTGGCTCTGATGAGGAAGCACAAGCTATTTCTCAAGGTGGAGAAGTGCAAATTCAAAGTGTTGGAAATGGAATGCCTGGAGGTGATCATTAGTGAAGGAAGCATATGCATGGATCTGGTTAAAGTCACAGGAGTCACAGAATGGCTGGAACTGATGAAGAAGAAGGAACTGCAGTCATTCCTAGAGTTCACCAATTTCTACCAGTGATTTATTCAGGACTACAGTAAAATTATCCAACCCATGACTCAATTGACAAGCAATGCACTATAGATATGAGGACCATTACAGCAAAACACCTTTCATAACCTGAAATGATGACTTGCTGAGGACATAGTATTGGTGATTCTAATAATAGAAGGATGCTTCTGAGTAGAAGCTGACTTGAGCAAAGAGGCCATCAGTGCAGTCCTATCTTAAAAACAGGAGGGAAAGTGGTGCTCAGTGATGTTCCTATTGAAGGTGCTAACCATAACCAAATGCAACTATGAGATTTATGACAAAGAGCTTCTAGCCATCATGGCAGCTCTCACCAAATAGTGACACTACTTGATTGGCACTGTTCAGACCTTTGAAATCTGGACTGATCATCAAAATATTTGATACTTCTAAATCCCATAAAAGCTCAACTGATGGCAGGCTCACTGGGTAATGAAACTATCTGAATACCAGTACACATTGTATCACCAGGCTGAGACAGCAAATAAAAAGGCCAATCTCCTGAGCTGATGAGCAGATCATGATCAGAGGGGAGAAGACAATGATGGAGTCATATTGCTGAAACTGAAACACTTTCAGACAATGATTATGCTGATAGAGGAGGAGATTCATGAGCAGATCAAGAGCATGACACAAACTATCAGCCAATAGGATCAGTGGGTAGCCCCATCATTCAACCATAAATGGGAAATGACAAGGAGGACAGATTGATCTGACATGATGAGTGGATCTACATTTCATGCAACCACCAACTTCATGGTGAAATCATCACCACCTGCCATGACTATGTGACCACCAGACATTGAGGCATTGTAAAGACCAAGAAGCTCATGTTATAAGAATATTGGTGGCCCAAGATGGGACAAGATGTAGGGAAGTATGTAAAGAGATGTGAAACATGTCAACAGATGAAGGCATCAACTCAATCACATGTGACACCACTCTATTCAAATGAGGTCCCACAAGTATCTTGGACTCATATCTCTGTCAACATGATTACTGGTCTTCTAGACTGCAATAGCTACAATGCAATCATTGTGTTCATTGATTGATTCTCAAAAGCCATCATCTCAATCATGTGTTTGACAGAATTATCATCAGAAGGATGGGTGAAGATTCTTCATGATGAAGTCTATGCAAAATATGGTATGTCACAAGTCATCATCTTTAACTGAGGGCCTTAATTCATGTTAAAATTCCTTGATGACTCATACTCACTCTTAAATATCTGCAGCAATGCTTTGATGGTATACCATCCTCAGACAAATGGCCAGACTGAGCAGGTGAACCAGTAGATAGAAAAGTAACTCCACATGTTTATTAATTATCAATAGGATGACTATACTGAATGGCTTGCATTGGTCTCATTTCAGCACAACAACTATGTATACTCTGCTATAAGAAAAACACTATTCTTCGTTAATTATGGCTGACACCCTAATATCATGCATGCAAAACAGCAGCATACCATGATGCCCATCTCCTTGGGTTTTGCCACAATCATAGCCAAAATCCATGACAAGACTTATATTGCCTTTGAAAAGGCTGCTACATTTATGAAGGCACAATATGACAAACACCATTGTTCAACACATCAATACTCTATCAATAACAAGGTCTGGCTCAACATGTCCAACCTTCACCTCCTCTGCCCAAAACAGAAGTTAGCTGATAAATAGACTGGTCTATTCCCTATTGTCACCAAGGTCAGCATATCAGCCTACAAGCTCAGCCTTCCTGTTGGCTGGTATATTCATGATATCTTTAATGAAACCCTTTCTATACTATATGTTGCCCCTGCCTTTTCTAATCAAGTGCAACCTCTGGCACTGGAACCTATACTAGTCAGTGATGATGAACATTATGAAGTCCTCAACTATTGCCTCTGCAAGATCTGTGCCCATGGTGATGGCTTGACAGTTGACTATTTGGTTAGTTGAAAGGGCTATAGTCCTGAATCCAACCAGTGGGTCAATAAATGACACATGAATGCCACCAATGCCATACATGATTATGAACTCTTCCTAAATTAACCCATCAGGTCAATGGTCTTAAGGATAGGCAGAGAGGAGTAATGTTACAAATTTTCCTTTTCCTTTGTTGATTAACCCCTATTCTTGCTTAGTCAGAGTGCTTAGGATCAGTGCTTAAGACTATGAGACAGGCTTAGTCACTATAATAGGCCAAGTCAGCCATTGTCCTCCAACAGTGATGTTGCCTCTCAACAATAAACAATACTCTTCTGTAGATAGTAATGATACTTAAGAACAACAAGCACTATAGCATACAAATGCATAATTAGTAGGTATATATTTAACTTGAAATCAAACAGTATATAAGTAGTGTAGCTCTCACTGTATGTCTCCAGCTTTGAGCTAAAGTTTACCTTCACTATTTAATCTTGAGCTGACTTGTAATTGGCCTTGAGACACAACACTATATAAACACATATAGTGAACTTAGATGTGACTGTACAAACTCAATACAGCATCTACTTATCACATGTTTAGGTCATGTGTCACTTAGGCATAACAATTTTGATATAAAAGTATGATGAGGATGATAAGATAAGCAATTAGGATTTTGTGAAGGAGGATGAAAGAGTATGGCTGATAGAGATAGTCTGCTGTGATGGGCAAGAGTATTTACACCAGGTAGTCAGAGAGTTTAGTAGGTGTATTAAATCTTAGCTCAAGACTGAGGTACATCAGTATATACTACTGCCTTAAATACTGTCTAAAGAACCCTATGCCCTACAGGTGACTATTGTCTGCCTTCCATGCTCTATGCTGTCTAACAATTAGCTTGAAGCTTCCTCTTCTCTTTCCTCATGCACTATAGTGCAGAGGAAACCGAATGCCCTCTATTACTCCATCAGACCCAAACTTTGACCAAGAGTTCTTTGAACTCCTCTCTTTCATCATCAGAACACTGTTAGGCTTACTAGTGATCATCTAGCTGTGTCAGGGACATCACTCAATTACTGCCTAGACAATCCAATACTACAATGAATTCCAACACATATGATAAATACTCTGAAACATAACCCCTGACTTACCCCTTCATAACATTCTCAACTTCTAATGAACATTCAACCAGCCCCCAACCAGCCTCCTACCTGAAACCAAGTCTAGCAGCTCACATCAGAGGGGTGATCAAGAAGAAGAAGAACACAGATACCCTCTCTGATCCAGCAGCAGAAATAGCCATGATTGCATCTTGAAAAAGTCATGCCCACCCTTCTGCATTCAAACTCATATTGGTGGTGATAGAAATAAGTTCTTTAGAAAATCAATCCACAATAGCTAGGATGGCATCATGTCCTTTAGACTCAGGGAGAGGGCCTATCATGTCTACCAAAATCACTTTCCATTTGTCTGAAGGGATCTCATTGGGGTGTAGTGGTGCTGCCCATTTCTGAGTGCTGGCTTTAGTTCTTTAGCATGTTTTGCACCCTTTGACATATGCTTCTACCAATTTTCAAAGGTTAGGCCACCAATAGTTTCAGGTGATCAGCTTCTGTGCTTTTGTGATTCCTGAGTGTCCTGCCATTAGGTGGTCATGACAGGTAGCTATGATTTCCTCTTGTAGCTTCTTACTAGCTGGAATATACAATTGGTTATGAAAATAGGGTATCCCCTCCTCAAGAGTACATTCTTCCTCTTTGTTGTCAATGGCCAACTGTACTGAGTCCTCTATGAGTTTTTTTTCCCTTTGCATCTTTTTCAAGATTTCAGAGGCAGTTGAAAAAATCATGATGTTTGTATAGAACATTTCTGGCTTGAGTACTTCTATTTCTTCATTATCCTTTCTCTCTTGGTCATGGTCTGCCTTTTTATTGGCTGGACCCAGTTTATGATAGAGACTAAAGTGGTATTTGGCTAATTCTATTACTCATCATGCTTGTTATTGATTCAGTTTTTGTGGTTTTTTGAAATATTGGAGGTTTTTATGATCAGTCCATATTTCGAAATCATACTTAGCTCCTATCAAATAATGACACCATTCATCCAAGGCTGTCATTATTGTGAGCAACTTCTTATCATAGATTTCATAATTTTCTTCAGTGACAGAGAGTGCTTTTGATAGGTATGCAATTGGTTTTCACTGTCCTTTCTGTTCTTGGCTGAGAATGGCTCCTAAGGCCCCTTCAGATGCATCTGCTTCAACTTTAAACTTTCTATTATCAATAGAGATGGCCAGGATGGAATCTGAACAGATCCAGTGCTTAATTTCTTGGAATGCCTGTTCTTAGGCTTCTTCTCACTTCCATTCTGCCTTCCTGGTGATACACCCTCTCCATATTCATGCATGTAAAGTTGTGAAATTTGAGAATACATGAACTATATTTCAATCCACTAAGCATGTAACTGAAAATAGAGCTAGAGTGCAAAGAAATATAGCTATTATGATGCTAAACTGAAGTCACAATGAGCAAAGTGCATCACCTAGTGATAGACTAACACCAGAGGGGTTGGACTGCATGTGAGGTCCCAGCACTTGGCTCTAAATATGCTAATATCATTATAAGAAGACATGCTAAAAATAAAAAGAGTACAGTTGAAATATGATCAGCAATTCTGATGACATTGATCAAGGATGCACATCTATTTATGTATTGATAGAACATGTCTTTGAACAGAGGACTGAGATCCAAAGGAAGGTATCTGAGTAACTGGATGTGGAACAGGGAAATACTACCAAAGGGTGAATGGCACACATAGCACTCAGAGACTTGCATGCATACTTATAGTGCCTTAGTGCATATAACACAGCAAGGGACTCCACATCATACTAAGGTCTGACATATAACCATTGGGCAGATTAATTGATGCATTCCAGATGAAAAGTGATGCATATTGTGAGGTAGATAGAATGTCTGGACACTGAGAAAGAGAACATAGTTATTGTGGCTAACTCCAGATATGAGAGATAACCTCAGAGGTCTGGAGCATGTCTCTAGTGTCAGAATGCATCACCAGAGAAATAAAAAAGCAAGCAGACCTAGCTAGGCCAGCTAACTGATGTCAGCTAGTGAGAGAACAGTGGGCACAATCCTGGCCCAAAACAGAATAAGCATAGCAGCTGTGATATGCACACAAATAATGACCATGGGATCTAGGATGGAGTCTCATGCTTTGGAGATACTATAATAGGATTGTATTAGTAAGTATCAAAGTAGAGTACTTAAATACCATATTGTATGAGTAGAAGCAAGTTTTCTGACCTCCACAGTTGTGGTGTATTGGGCACAGAAAGCCTTGCACTCTAGCTCTGAGTTTGTGTTTGTAACTTTGGGCAAGAGAATAAACTTATTATTGATATCATTAAGAGAGATTCGAGAACTGAGCAAGGCACAGAAGCTCATGAGGGACTTGGATCTGAATTGATAAGAGGTTTTGGATTGCACTCTAATCTGAGAATAAGAGAGCAGTGTCTGAAGGGCATCATTTTGAGTTTTTGAGGTATTTGTGATATGTAGCACTACAGGTGGCAGAGGTTCAAACCCTTTGGTCTGTTGGATAGCATTTATTGTGTTTTGTGTCTCTGGATTGCATAGGTTTGAATACTGTGAATCTATGATCAGTTTTGAAACTTGTGTGCAGAGGTTTAAACTCTTTGGCACTTGTGGACATGTTTGTGATTGGTTTCTGCTTAGAGCACTAAGCTTTGAGTCATGTATTAAGTGTGTTAGGGATTTTGAGTTGATCTGAGCTGTGCTTGGGACCTCTTGAGAGTTTTGTGACAGTGTTTTGATGTATTGTCTTGAGTTACAGTATCTTTCCCTTGAAGCCCAGCAACATCTGTTGCTATCTCTTGTTCTGATAAAAGGAAAAGCTTTGGGACTTAGAGAGATCTAGGACTGTTGTACATGTGCTATTGCTATTTATGTGCTGTAGATTCATTGAAGACAATTAGATTTGCTGTGACTACTTTTATCACATTACAATTCTCCCATAAACTATGAGTATTGTGTGTGTGTTAGTGTGGGTGTGATCAGTGGATAGCACTCTACTGTATCTATTTTCATCTTGTGCACATGCAGAACCTCTTCACTGGTAAGCTTGCTTAGTGGCAAGGCCACTCAACTATATCCTTCCATGAATTGTTGATAGAAGTTAGCAAATCCTAGAAAGGATTGCAGTTCTCTCTTCTTGGCTGGCATGGGCCACTTCTCTACTCCTGCTGTCTTTATGAGATCCATTTGTAGCCTTTCTTCAGCAATAATGAACCCTAGATATTCTGTTTTCAGGGTTTCAAACTCGCATTTTCTGGTTTTAGATATTATTTGTTTTCTCAAAGAATTTGTAGCACCTGCTATACCACAGCTTGGTGCTCTTCAAGAGTCTTAGAGAAAATCATTTTATCATCCAGATAAATAGTGACTTTCCCTTGCATGATAAGATCTCAGAAAACATTATTCATCATGGTCTGAAAAGTTGCTGGAGAATTGATGAGCCCAAAGAACATCACCAGTGGCTTAAACAGTTCTTGGTTGGTTCAGAATGTGGCTTTCCATTCATCTCCTTCTTTGATTCAGATATTATTATATTCCCACTGGACATCCAGTTTGGTGAAGAACCTGGCTCCTGATAGTTTGTCTATGAGCTTGGAAATTAATGGAAGTGGATACTGATTTTTAATGGTAAAGTCATTAAGTTTTTGATAATCCTGAACTAATCACAACTTCTCATCCTTCTTTTTTACAAAAAAGAAGAGAGAGGCCATAGGAGACTTGGATACTTGGATCCTTCTGCTAATTAGGTTTTTATTCAGGAATTTGTCTAACTCTTCCTGTTCAGCCCTTTCTAGTGGGTAGATCTTGCAGTCCAGATTGGTGTTTGCTCTCAGTATCAGTTCAATGGCATGAACCCATGGTTTCTTTAGCAGTAGTTCATCAAAGTTTTTTTTGCTAAATATGTCAATGAAGTCTCTGTACTGTCTGAGAACCATCTCTTCAAAGGACTTCTTGGGCTTTTCTGCATATGCTTTGGCAGCTAACTCATTTGAAGTGGTGTCTGCTGCCTGGATCTCTATGGCTGGTTGAGAGTCTACCATTAAAAGTTGATCTCTCTCTTCTGTTTCTTGTCATATCATTTCTTCTGGTTTGTCTTGGTCTGGGTGGACTCCCTGTCCTCTGATACAGGTGCATCCATCAAAAACAACTTCTCCTTTCTTTCAATCTATCCACAGATTATGCTTCCAAAGCCAGTCATGTTCTAGGAACACTTCTCAGTTGTGGAGGTGGGTTACAGCAAAGTCTATTTACTCAATGTGCCCATTTCCAGTGGTCATTCATAGTTCACAGTACTCTGATATGAACCCTCCATTATTGAGGGTTCTATCTGCATTATACACTGAAATGGATCTAAGAATTTTTCAGGTATTGAATCTATTCTGTTGGACAAAGTCTTCACCTATGGAACTTTCCATGCACCCACTGTCCAGTAAGGCCTCAGTGCTCACCACTTGATGGGTGTCCAGTGTCTCTAGTTGGATTCAGAGGACAGTTTCATCCTCACCCTTTCCTCCCTGTATGTACTTTTTCTCTTGTTGTACTTCTTCTAGCATCCACAGTGCTTTGTCTTCTCCTATACTTTGGAGTATATTGATCAGGTTCTGATTGGCTTCAGTCTGCCATTTTGGATGTATCCATCCTTTCAACATAGCTAGAGCTATCAGGTTTGGAGATTCTTTTGCAGCCCATAGTACTCAGGCAGCTGTGCCTGGCTTCCTCCATTCTGTTACTGTCTTTAGTTTGGAGTGCTGTTCCTTTGGGTACTCCACTGCCTGCTCAGACTAGAACTTCCCCATAGGAGCTCCATGCTGAATGGCTGGTTCCATCCTTGGTTCTGGTGGTAATATATGTGGTTTAGATTTCACTTTCTTTTATGCTTTTTCTTTAGTTCTTAGCAGAATAATAAAATGCCTCTTATAGAGCATCACTCACCCTATTTGGCTCTCAAGAGCATTTGAGTCTTTTTGTATAATTTTTTTCTTTTTGAGCGGTGAATATTTATTACTGGTTCTTATAGAGAATGTCTTAGTGCTAGTAGATATAATGTCTGGTTTGGAATGCACTATTTTAGTATCATCTGCTTTAGGCAAGAAAATGTTGGAAACCTGTCTGCATACATGTTGAGGGGTTACTTGCTAAAATCCTTCTGGGATTTGGTTTCTCTCTCCTTCTGCTTCTCCTTCTCAATGGCCCAGTCCAGTTTCTCCTGGGCTTTTCATTTGGCCATTTCTTCTTAGTACATCTGACTTAGCTGCTTCTATTCTTCATCTGAGAATTTTATTTCTCAAATATTGCATGATGCAGGAGGCTGACTGCTTGATGCAGCATTTGAAGCAGATCTTTGAGGCTGAGGCTTGTGGGTTTTCAGGCAGGCATGAGATAAGTGCCCTTTCTCTCCACAATTGAAGCACTTTCCTTCCTTTCAGAGTGCATCAATATTCATCAGCTGCCTCTGACTGCTATATACAGTTTCAGTTTCAGTCCTCTTGTCACTTGTAGTCATTTCTTTCAGAGCTGACCCACTGGTGACAGCCTTTTCTCCACTTGTAGCAGCTTTCACTTTCCCATGACTGAGAGTGTTGACTTGATAATTGTAGTCTATCTGGAAAATCCTTCTTTCCCACTCATTATAAGTGGAGGGAAAATCATTGTCTCCATAGGCAATAGTGTTGCAGAGATTGGGTCAGACTATATTCTCAATCTGCTCCAGTATGGCTTTGTGATCACACATCTTTCTGGCCTGATATGCTAACTCTTTGAATTCTTGAAAGAATTTCTTGGCATCAGTAAAGTTGGCCTGTCATAAGGCTCACCATTTGGCTGCATAAATCTTTTATTCTGCATCTAGCTTAAATCATTATTATACAGCTTCTTTGAATTGTGGGTAGAAGAGATACCTCCACTGTCCCATAGTTGGATCATAAAAGTACTGTTCTTGTAGGCTCTACTATTCTTGTGCAATACCTTCAAATTGAGTTGTACAGAATATTACTCAGTGAGGGCTGAACCCAGTGGAACTCATGGAGAAGTAGGTGCTGTACACCTTGAAATATGCCTCACATTGTTGAAAAAAGTGTTTCAAGTCCAGACTTTCTCCTTTGAATGGTACTGGCTCATAGGCTATAGTCAGCTTTAAATTTCCTCAGAGCTTCATGATTTTGAGCTCCCATAGAGGCAGAGTGTTGGGTGGCAGTGGTGGCAGCATTGGTGGCAGCACTGGATTTTTGGGCCTAGGCAAGGACTGTAGTCTCCAGTCGTACTGAGAATGATCCAGTGGATCTTTATGAGGTGGGAGAAATGGTACTGCCAGCTCTTCCCTTTCTTTTTCTTTTTCAGAGAATGCTGATAGATCCAGAGATTTGGCTTTCTCAGGTCCTGCTCTGGTGAATAGATGGATGGGTGCAGCTGAGACTTGCCAAAAAGTCCACCAGAAAGAGTTTCAAATTCTCCAACTGCTTAGGCTACTTTCTGCTGATGATGATCATTCAGATGCATGGTGAGAGGAAGGAAATGGAGGCTCTCAGCACCTCTTGGCATTCTGTACTACTTCAGCTACTCTAATCTCTGCTCATTCTCTGTCCACTAGATCTCTGGTGTGTTCTGACAGTGCAAGATACTGGAGTCCTTCACTGGTGCCTAACCAGCAGATGTCTGCCATCTACTTCTCTCTGAGCCTCTGATAATGTCCAGGCAGATTTTTCTGCCACATGGATTTGCCAGTTGAGGATGTACTCATATTCTCTGCCTGGATCATATGGGTCCACTGTTTCTGATTCAGTGGACTGGAACTTGTTCTCTCCAAAGCTGTATGCATTAACTCTAAGAATGATCTGACCAATGTTCTGCTCTTAGATTGAGGGGCTTTGGTGTGGGCTGGCCATGTTTCTGGTTGAGAGTTGGCTTGTATGGCCATCATCTTCTTGTACTGACTCTCTCTTGTCAGAGGTAGCCAGTTAGATAACAAGAGGAGGAAGTTCAACTCCTCCTCTTCCACTTTGTCTACTTCTAGATCCTGGAGATTAAACAATATAATCTGTGCCACTGGTGTCAGTAGGTTCTGAGACTGATGGCCAGATGATGATGCTCTCCTGACTTGAGAGTAAATAGGGTGCTAGTTGGAGGGCTTGATGAAGAAGATCCACTCTTTGTTAGCTCTGCCACTTCTCTAGTTCTCTCCTTCTTTTTTGTTCTCTTGGTAGCTATATGATATAGTATCTGATAATTCCAGTTACTGCAATGAACAGGCAAGCACCTGCAATGGTGGTGATTATGTTTCTGAGCATGAGTTTCATATGCTAGTCCTAGGCAAAGTGCCATCAGACTGGAGCATATGAAGTCTTAAGCTAATTGTTAGGCTTCCACTAACACTCAGAAATCTCTAGTGCCACTTCTGCCAGAGTCCAATTCTAGATGCTGAGTCTGGATCTGATTTCAATATAAAAGTATGATGAGGATGATAAGATAAGCAATTAGGATTTTGTGAAGGAGGATGAAAGAGTATGGCTGATAGAGATAGTCTGCTGTGATGGGCAAGAGTATTTACACCAGGTAGTCAGAGAGTTTAGTAGGTGTATTAAATCTTAGCTCAAGAC
Source organism: Guyanagaster necrorhizus (assembly GCF_019112545.1). Taxonomy (NCBI): domain Eukaryota; kingdom Fungi; phylum Basidiomycota; class Agaricomycetes; order Agaricales; family Physalacriaceae; genus Guyanagaster; species Guyanagaster necrorhizus. Next base: position 1,482,449 of record NW_025064888.1, on the reverse strand, counting down.
TGAGGTACATCAGTATATACTACTGCCTTAAATACTGTCTAAAGAACCCTATGCCCTACAGGTGACTATTGTCTGCCTTCCATGCCCTCTGCTGATTGTCTGAGATAACAATGACTGTGCTCTTGCTTTTGTTCATTATTGTTGCTCTACTATACCATTGCTATAGTGAGTTTTCTATACACCACAGTTCCTATTGTGTTCAAGATGTGGGATAGTGATAGTTACTATATTGTTTCTTGCCATCTTATTGTACATTGATGAATAAGGTGTAGCCATGGTGTTATCAGGTTAAGTATTGGCAGGTCATGATTTAGGGGCAAAAATCATGACAGAAATATTCATGCAGTTCAACCATACTTGGTGCAATGTCTTCTTAGACTGGTGGGAGGCTGATGGAATTCTAGAGTCCATTGGATGTCAGTGGTGGATGGAATGAAGCTGAAGAAGGGAGGGTAGTGAAAGAAGAAAATATGAAACTTGAAAATAAAGTGAAGGCCAGTGAATATGGCAGTGAAGACTGGTGATACTCAGAAGATAGAGTTTCACTCAGTGACTGAGAATGATAATACATGTTGGGCAGCTCCAGGCTCATGAACAGCATTCTGAACAGCCTCTGAGATGACTGAGTCACAATCAGTGAAGGTGTCTGGTCTGAATCATATGAGTACATCTCATTGGATGAATCTGTGAAATGGACTGTCTTCATAATGGGAATCTTGGATTAGATGTCATGGGGCATTATGAATCCATTCATTGAGAAACCAGTGTTCCTTTTTATACACTTCCCTCTACCTTGTCAACATCAACAGGGTGGTTCTGACATAGCCTATTAGCAATGCCTAACAGAGCATCATTCTACAGCTTGCTACCAGGCACAACACAACCTGAGAGCATTATTGATACACAGCCCAATACCTTTATTATAAGCACCCTTGGGATCCCTAGTGAAATTGTAAAGCCTGCTGTTATCCACAGAGACAAGTTATATAATCTGATTTGGTCCTCTAATAGTCATAGAGAAAGTATATGAGAATGCCAAAGGTAAGCAATGAAAAGAGGTAGATCAGAAAATAAGCTGAGATGGAAATGCTTATAGTATACAAATTAAGAGCCCAATGAATAATCAGGTGTCAGCTGGACAAGGACAATCTGCAGCAAATGTAAGGTTTCAGCATGCTAGCTGGTATCAGTATATTCTTCTAGTCACTGAAACATATTTCTTTGATTGGTTGGCTAAGTGAAGAAAGAGTCAAAGACTTTGGAAAACTGAAAGCTTCAGCAGAGTCATCCAGGGTGATCCACTGCTAGCTAAATGCCAGTTTAGGCTGGTTGTGAACCAGTGAGGTAATGAGATGTTTATATCACAATTTTAGTCCCGAATTGCATTCTGCTGATACTTAATAAACCAATGCTTATGAAATCCCAATGGACCCCAACAAACTCAGCCATGGCCATAGAAAAAACTTAATCAGGACAGGAAATCATGATTTTCACCTTAAAATCCTGTTCACAAGTCAACAAAGTTCTTTATGAAGTAAAAGTCAGCTATAGTCATAAGTTACTAAGGCTGTTATTTTGTCTTATCAGCAAAACTTTATCTCTATGAAGAATATTGAAGGAAACTGGTGCATGGTCATGTAGCACAGTAATAACTTACTAAGGCAGTTACTTCATTCACCAAGTAGTGCAGTAGCTATTACTAAAAGTACTGACTGCACTTGACTAAGGGTTAGTAAGAAAAGAATAAAAATATTATGATTTTTATACTTATTTTATCTTATCTCTAGTGCCTATCTCTATTATCTTATCTATTAGCACTTATCAGTTATCTTATCACAGGAGTTATTGTGTCAATCATATGGTTGTCATGATTATACTGGATGACCTGCACTATTGTACTATGGCTTATGATCAATGCTCTGTCAATAGATGATATCTATTGTTTTATGCATAGATACCATGCTCTTTAGTTCCAAACCACAGGAGAACACAATAAGTAGGTACTATATTTAACATGTTCAAAACTGTATATAAGTAGCATAGCTCTTGCTGTAGTAGACTCAGCTTCAAGCTAAAGTTTATTCACATTACTCCTCTCTCAAGCCTACTTGTAAAAGCACTTTGATCTCATCAAATCAGACACATCTAGTGAACTCTAGCACAACTGTATAAACCCAATACAGCACTAGTTTATCACATGTTTAGTCTACATAATGAGCAGGTCTAACAATTAGCTCAAAGCTGCAACCTTCCTTTTTCTTATGCAGCCATCTTGCAAAGGAAACTGAATACAATCTATCTCTAACATCACCACTGATTTATTTAAGCTCTTGAGCACCAGGATTGGCATCTTGCTCAGGCTCTCTATCTTAATCCTTATTTGCCATGGAAACTAGTCAATCAGCAGCTGGATTATCTGCTACTATTCTTATTTTACCAATCTCCACTGAATCCACAGGCATGAATCTCCCACCATCCCCTTCCATAATCTTCCAGCAGAACCCCCCCCTGAAACTCTAAAGAACCAACTTGCAGACCTCTCCAGAGACTGCCTTTAAGAAGCTCCCATGAAGGTACAGAAAGGCATGAAAGAGGGAATAGACAGTCTCTGGTATCTACCAGGACCTCCCCCTCAATAAAACCACTTCACTGTTGATCAGCAAAGAGGCCTCTTCATGAATCTCTCTGATATCCTGCCTGGCCTTCTTGATAATCTCCTGAAAAACTTCTGGAATACTCCATCCTCTTTTGAACCTTTTACTGCTCCTTCTGTCCCCAGAGTTGGAGATCATGCTCAGGACTCTCTTATCAACTCTGATGAGTGGGCTATCACCACCACCATCACTTCTAGCTATGTTACTGTCTCTGAGACCCTGAAACCCTCAGGCTCTGACTTTTCTGACACTCTTCAGTGAAGACAACAATGCTCATGCATCTGCAGCTGTAGACCCCCATCTCCCTGAGCCTATGCATCTCAAGCCTAATGATGAGCTTATCTAGTATATTTTCACTAGCAGAAACTTCTATCTCCTTGGGAATATTGAGTTTCTACACACTCTCCACTGATATCACTGCTGAGTGAAGGCATAGGCAAGAAACAAAGAGCTCTGAAGAAGGAGCAGCTCTGAAAGCAATGGGTTCTCAGCATGAAGGTCTCAGTTTCCTGAACCTGAACCTAGTTGACTCAGATGACTCTTCAGCAATAATGAACAGGAAGGAGAAAGCTCCAACAGCAGCTTCCTCTCCATCAGAATTGTCTGCAACCCTCAAGAAAGAGATGAACAAGGTGTGAGAAGAGGAAAATATCTAGGCAGATATTCAGCAGATGCTGAATGAAAAATTTAAACATATGTACCTTGAGCAGATACAAGAAATTGCAGCAGATGTGGCCTGAAGGGTCACTCCCCTAGGAAAGAAATATGTAACAGCATGAGACAAGGAAAAAATTGACATTTTACAGTACTGCATGACTGAACAGGCTATTTACCTGTGTAACACTGAATACCCATATAATGTATGAAGCAAACTGCCACTGTATTAATCCTGCTTTGAAGTCAGACCCATACCAAACACACTATCTCAGCCAGAAAAATGAGCCATTGACAAGGCCCTCTTGACCTACTCAGTGGTACACTCACTTTTTCCATGGCTGTCTTCAGCTGCATCTCAATGATATCTCTGGATGAATAGCTGAGAAAGCCAATTACTGGCTGGCCAACCTCCTTCTGACAAGGCAGACTCTAGTAACCCTGAGCCAGAAGGCAATGACCCTGAGACTAATGACTTTCAGATTTGGAATGGGTTCATCCAAATAAAGGCAGGAAAAGGAGTCTCTAAAGAAAGCCTGACAGCTGATGATCACTCCTTCCACTTGCTCTCACTCTTGCCCTCTGTCTGAGCACCTCTGCTGTTCAGAGAATACCCATATCTCAAGGATAAAGCAAAGGAATGGTGGACCATGAATCTCATCAAACTATATTTGACTATCTGGAGGCATCATTGACTGCTATCCATGAGAAGTTCACTGACCTGGCCATCCAGGATGTTCACAAGATCAAGATGTATGAGCTGCACATAAGAGACAAAACTGCAAGCAAGTAATTTGGTGAACTTGAATGACTCACTCAACTCTCTGACCTCAGGCATAACCTTGGTGAAGTCAGCCATATGGTTGCCACCCTCAAGGTTGGAGTTCCCCAATCCTACATGAAGATCATCACAGACATCAGCATCAACATTCCAAAGGGCTGCAATACCTGAAAGAAATGTATTACTATCATAAACTGAGAATAACAATGCCAGAAAGTGACCAACACCATGAACCAGCCACATGATAAGAAGGCCATTAATGAATCAGTCATGATCCAGTCAGAAGAAACCAACCACCTCTAGCACCACATTCACTTCTGGCAACAGAAAAACCAGCACTGGAATAGTATACAGCAGACAGGGGAAACCAATAGACATCAACTGAATGAAGAAGAAGAGCAAGTGCTTCAATTTCAGGAAGAAAGGACATCTGGTGAAGAATTGCCCAAAGAAGAAGAGAACTTGAGAAGAAATATATGCTCAGATTGAGGAACTGCAAAAGAAAGCAGACACTGAGAGAGCCCAATGAAATGGACACAAAGATTGAAGAAGTAAAAGATGAGGCTAACAAGTGAGTGATTCCACTTGTTCAGCCAAAGGACTTAGTGGTGCGCTATTGAATACTGCCAGACAGACTTATAGTATGCAATTAGGTAACAAAAACTTAAATACACATCTGAATATACCTTCTTCCTCAGTATCAGATGCACTTTTATGCACTGAAAGAATTGCAGAACCAGAATCCAAAAACTCAACCACCTAAAGGCTGAATGAGAGATAGAGAACCTCCAACATATAGTGTCTCCAGATGGCTCAAGCCATATGAAACAGAGTGGACATGGCATGCCATCTCAGATGCCCAGACAGAAGAAGAAACAAAGGTGATACTCAAAAACTGGATACATAAGATGAGGACAGAGGAGGTGATAGACAAGATGATCAAGGGAATAAGAAAGGTAGAATGAAGCAGGGCCCTTGAATGGCTTGATGAGCTATGAAAGCTCCAATGGTATATCTAATGACAGGCAGCTAAAGGATAGGACCTGTTGATTAAAGCACAGATTGAAACCCTGGAGGGGTGGGTGACCCACACAGTCATCATCCTGATTGGCAGTGGGTGCATCAGAAGCTCAATCAATCAAGACTACATCATCAAAAACCACCTCCCTACTAAAGCAAGTGCTGCCTCTATCCCAGTCTACAATGTGGATGAAACATGAAATCAAGCCAGATCCATCACCAAGCATGTTAAGCTCCAGTTCATCATGGGGACTATGCCAAATGAATTGACTTGGCAGTTACAGACCTCAGAGTGAAGGAGATCTTCTTAGAGCATGACTGGCTGATCTGCTACAACCCATTGATCAACTGGAAAACTGGAAGAGTCACCTTTACCAGATGCTGATATGCTGAGTATATGTCTAGTCTTATATTTTGCAAATTCTGCATAACACACTAGAATATGCTAGTAACTGAGAACCATTAGCCAGTAGAGGACTATGGCTGAGGCTCCAAGTTGATAATCATGCTAGTCACTAATACTAAGTCCAAAAGAGACTTTGTAAAATAACATGGCATAAGAATAAAAATCCTAATGTTAGACCTGGCTTGCATGTGATCTGGACATGTGATAAACTAGTGATATATCATGTTCATACAGTCACACTAGAGTTCACTTTAATATGTTATTCCAGGCAAATACTTCAAAGCCAAAGACAAGCTAGGCTCAAGAGAAGATAGTAAGTCATAATAAATATAACTACTGCCTATTATACTGCTCTGTGCTATGCTACTTGTTGTCTGATTGTTGGAGAATAGACAATGGAGAATTGTTTGAGGATGAGGTGACTGAGTACAATTGCACTGTTCACTGTTGTGATTATCTAATCTTTTCCATATCTGCAGATAGATGCTCAAGATAAGATAGGCACTCTGATAAGATAAGAAAAAGATAAGAGGAAAAATTGTAAAGGAGAAATCATAATATCACTTCTCTGTTAAGACCATTGTCCTGATGGATCAATTAAAGGAGAGTTCATAATTGTGGATTGCCTCATCAGCATATAAGTTGCATTCATGAATCCAGTGGTTGGACTCTGATCCATACCCCTTCCATTTGATCAAGTAGTATGCTACTGATTGAGAGCCCCCACCATGTGCTCATACCTTCTGCAGTTTATGATCAAGGATTTGTTCTACTTTGTAGTGTTTTTCATCCTCAATCAAGATGGATTGCAGTGGAGGTGGATTTTCTTAGTTTGAGAAGGAGGGTGTGATGTATGACATCAGAAGTGATTCATTGAAGATTGGATGAATATGCCAGATATCTGAGAGCTTTAGGTGATAAGAAGAAGTACTGACTTTAGCCATGATTAGAAAGGGTCCAGTGCATTTGTCAGTGAGCTTATGTTTCAGATGGGAAAGGTGAAGATTTCTGGTGTTCAGCCAGACCTTGTCATTGATGAAGTATTCATGAGCAGGATAGCAATGTTTGTTGTATTGTATTTTCATAGCAGTGGCAGCTTTTTTGAGGGCTGTGTGCATCTCAGTGTTATGATTTTTCCTTTTTCCTTCTCAATTGACCCCTATTTATGCTTAGTCAGAGTGCCTAGACCAGCACTTAGGACTATGAAACAAGCTTAGTCACTATAATAGGCCAGGTCTGCCATTGTCTTCTGACATGACAACAACTCTCAATGACAGATAATACTCTTCTGTAGGCAGTAATAATGCTCAAGGACAAAGAACACTATAATGTAGAAACTCATAATTGGTAGGAATATATTTCACTCAGACATAAACAGTATATAAGTAGTATAGCTCTTGCTGTATATCTCCAGCTTCAAGCTAAAGTTTATTCTCTCACCATTCTACCTCAAGCCAACTTGTAATGGTCTTGGAATACAACACCACATAAACACATATAGTGAACTTAGACATGACTGTACAAACTCAATACAGCATCTACTTATCATGTGTTTCAGTCACATGTCACTTAAACTTAACAATTAGCTTGAAACTTCTGCTTCTCTTTCTTTATGCACAATAAGCATGAAGAAAACTGAATGCCACCATCAAATACAACTACCCCTGACCTTACTGATGACTTTTTTAAACTTTTAGCTTCCATCATTGGAACACTTTTAGGTTTACTTGTGATTATCCAACTTTACCAAGAATGACAATCAGTAACTGCTTAGATAGTCAGGCACTATCAAACCTTTCAACAAGTACAACAGATCCTATGCAATGTCATATCTGACCTCCTCTTCCATGACATCTCTACCTCTACCTGAACCTTCTTCCAGCTCATATCTAGACCCATAACTGAAGCTGGACCTAGCAGCTCGGATTTATAGGGCATTGAGGAAGAAGAAAGACACCAATATTCCTCTTGACCCCAATAAACAAATAGCAGAGACAGCAACACTCAGCTGACTGGATTCAGAAACTCATAGGTTCCAGCACATCTCTCTCCAGTCCTGGACCATAAGGATAAAAATCTTCCCAATGACTTCTTTGATGCTAAACTATTCTCCAACCTTTCCACCATCCTGTCTGAGCATGGGATTGGAGACTGCCAGAGACTCCCTTGATGCTGCTAGAGTGGCTCCAGGCTCCCAACATGCATCCTTAGACTCTGGCCATGACTCTCTCTATGTGACTCCAGAAGGAAGCCCAGTCTCCTCTGTCCATACCAACTACAGTAGTCATGGGCCCACTGATCTCTGGTCAAATGATGAAGATCCACTGGAAAGATGGAGAACAGGGTTTTATGCCTGAGTTGACTTGAGTGAGAGACTCTATGCCTAGTATGGCCCCAATAAGAGCACACAACATAGTACCTCAGATGACAATGCAGACAATGAGTACTATTCCACTGCCATCCAAGGAGAGTGTGTTATGATTTTTCCTTCTGCTTCCTAAATTTTCCCTTTCTTTTCCTAATTTTCTGAGACTTAACCTCTATTTATGCTTAGTCAGTATGCTAGGACCATAGGATGAGCTTAGTCATCACAACTAGCTCAGTCTGTCATTGTCTTGGGACACAACAACATTGCCTGATGACACACAATCAACCTTTTATATACTGTAATGATGCTCTAGAACAATAAGCACAATGAACTCAGAAACACATAATTAGTCAAAGTATTATTAGCAAAATCTGTACAGTATTTAAGACCACTTGCTCTTGCTGGGTATCTCCAGCTTTGAGCTAAAGTTTATCTTTACACCATTCTATACTTGAGCTGATTTTCTTTGTCTTGTGACACACTGATCAGAATACACATCAGTAGACTCAGCTGATCCCTCAAAGTGTGAAGGGACATCTGTTTATCATGTGTATCTGTTCATGTGATGCTTGGGTCTAACAATTAGCTTGAAGCTCCTACATCCCTTTCTTAAGCCCAATTGTGCTGAAAAACCATATGCCCTCTGTGACCCCATCAGACCCAAATTTTGACTGAGAGTTCAAAGAACTCCTCTCTTCCATCATTGGAACATTATTAGGATTATTGGTGATCATTCAGCTGTGCTGAGGACACCATTTAATCACTGCCTGGGTGATTAGACACTACAATGAGTTCCAGCATATCTGACAGATTCTATGCAATGTAACCCCTGATCTCCCTCTCCATGATATTCCAGACTCCTGATGAACATCCCACCAGCCTCTGGTCAGCCCCTTACCAGAAGCTGGGCCTAGCAGCTCACATCAGAGGTGCAATCAAGAAGAAGAAAGACATTAATACTCCCTTTGATCAAGCAGCAGAAACATTAACAATCACCTCACAGGGTTCAGGAACCCTTGGAGCAAACCCCCATCTCCAACCATGAGGACAAAGACATCCCAGCAGACTTCTTTCAGCAGTCTCCCTCCCCCAACCATCTCAGCACCCCTCAAACTCCTGAGATTGGTAATCATACCTGAGACTCTCTCAGTCCCACTCAGATGGCTGCAGGACCCTGCTGCATGACACCTTGAAGCCAGCCTAACAGCCTCAACTCCCCCACCTCCCACTCAGTTGGAACCAGTGGTGGGCTGAGGAGGCCACTCTTAGACTGGCTCAACAACAAGTGACAGATTTGGGAAAGCCATAACAAAATCATTCACTGGCTTTTTCCTGCATGGAACCTCAATGTCTCCTTTGACTATGACTAGGCTCTCAGATAGAAGGAGCAAAGACAGTGAAACCTCTCTCAGCCCCCTTGTAGTGAGCTTGAGGAGCATCTCATCCTTCAAGGCCAGGCCAGAAGGGCTGCAGAGTATGACTGGCAGCATTGGGAGGAACAATGAGCCATCAAAAGGACTCAACTGGAGAGGGCCAATATCTCCAAATGGTATGGACTCCAGCCTGAGGTCACATCTATACTTGCACCAGTCCAAGCCAGATCCCTCTCGACCCCTGTATTCTGGGAGCCCAGCACCAACTCTGACCCATGGAGCGAGAACTGCTGGCAAAACAAAACTCTCACAGCTGGCAGAAGTATCCCTGAGCAGCTCTTGTGCCCTCCAACCCCACAGTATTCCCCTCAACAAAGAACCTCTAGCACCAACACTACATTTGGAGACAATAAGTCTGTTCTCAGACACTATGGGCTTTGAGTCCCTGGAACTGCCCACATCTCTGCTCAAGCCCTCCAAGGGTTTCTTGGGAGTCAAGTGGTCAGCCAGCTCCTCAATGATGACTACCAGCAAAACATCCAGCTCTATCGTGAGTGAGTGGTGATGGTGCAAGCAACAGGTGGAAACCAATATGACTCTAATATTGGAAGTCAGCTCACCTCTATCTATATCAATGCATCAGACACATCAGACCCCATGGCTGGACTCAGTACTCAGCCAGGACAGCAGATTGACAGCCCAACCACAAGAGGATGAGGTGAGTTTCTATGACCTGCCTGCCACTTTTCTTCTTGAGGAAGAGGGGGATGATGAGGAGGCAGAGGACAAGGAAACTGAAAGCAGTGACTCTCCCCATGTGGGAGAGGCACTGGTCTATGGATTACAGAAGGATACTGATGAAGAAGAATTGGAGAAAGCAATACAAGAGGCATGAGTGCAGGAATACTAGGAGCTATATCTGCAAGGGGTAAATTTCTTATAGGGTGATGCTACCTGGGTAGTGTTGCAAATGGGACAATTATATAAATATTCAGAACCTAACAAATGGATAGAAATCCTGAGACATGCAGCCACTGACTATGCTGCAGCACAATACAACACAAGACATCCTAAAGACCCAGTTTGGAGACCACCAGTATACCAGATGCCAGAGAATGTATGACCAATGCTGAGGACACCACCTGTTGCCTCAAAGTGGGCTGTATACACAGCTCCATCTATCTGAAGCACATTCTCATACTCTGCCACATCATTCCAATCAATGGCAACATGGCTATCATGGTCTTGGCTACAGCCACAACAAATGCTGACCTCATACCAAAACCCATGGATCAGCAAAGGAAGCTGAGTATTGGAGGCCCAGCCTTCACCCAATGAGACAGGCAGGAGTGGTGCTGGGAAGGAGCCAATCTGAGATGACCCTGAAGTGGTATGACTCAGGTTCACTGTTCAGAACAGAGTTATTGTCCAAAAAGAGGAGCTACCATGAGGAAGCCCAGTCACTGACAACAATTTGCTTCATTCATTTCCTGGACCACCACAAGAGTGGTGATGACCACTATTCTCCAACTGGCCCAATCCAATGGACATGCTACCAAATGATGCTGCAGTCCTTCAGTGTTGACCAGATCTGCTTCACAAACTTCACCCCTTAAAGAGAGCCTCTGATGACATTGACTGCTTCCTCATAGATTGCAAACAATATTTTGAAGTCTACATCGGGTACCTGGAGACCAACATGAACAAGATAGTCTTCACCACCTCCTATCTTGAAGAAAAGGCAAAAACATGGTGGATTCTCATCTCTCCAAACTTCTGATCATCGACTCGGTGATGTGCTTGGTAATGGCTAAGTGACTAAGAGAGGCGAATGAGGGATGAACTCTCAATCACCAACCTAACCACTCAATACACAATCACCAAATACAGTTGAGGTCGGTTGTTTTGAGTACAATAGAAGCACTCTTGTAGTCTTAAATAAAATCAAAGGGACAGTCAATAAAGACAGTTATTCAACTCTATCTTGCTTTCAAAGATGCAATACTCGTGAGAGTAGTTTATGGCAATGTTTAAGTATAATTAGGACTTAGGATCAACACCAAATTGCGCTCTAAATCAACTTAGAATATTCTGAAATCCAATGAACTCCGAAACCCAAATACTAAGTCTATCAAGCACTTAGGCTTGACTAGCTGCACTCTTGGCTGGCTAGCGGTCCTCAAAACCGAAGAACTTGTATTCTGATGCCGAAACCCTTATAGTTTGGAACCCAAATTAATC